>NC_090194.1:3380814-3588314 GCF_024679245.1 Pseudorasbora parva | reverse complement strand
GCAAGAAACAAGACCAGTGGAGCAAAAATGAGCATGGTGGGATAATGAGGCGATGTTTGCTGCTCTTGGCCCCAACAGCTGATGTTTGTCTTTGCGTAGTGCCCGGAGCTACGCCGAATGGAATCCTTGGAAACTCCAAACAATCCAATATTAAATTTCCTCTGCAATGCCACAGGGAGAGAGAATCATGAGGTGGGGGGGAAGGATGGCAGCGGGGAGATGAGAGCAGTGAGAGAACGAGAGAGCAAGACAAAATACACTCATAGAGGGTGAGAAGATGAGATGTCAGGGGGGTGCGGAGAAAATGAAAGAATGAACAAGAGAGAGAGAGAAAGACTGATAATATTCAGGGATAAAATGACAGGCTATTTTGAATGGAAAGTCTCTCTCTGGCCATCTCCAGGTCTGAGCCAAGTTTCGAACCCGCAGGTGCATCAACAACTGTGGCGGGCCGATGGCTTCCATCAGATATAGTGTTACCATGAAAGCTTCCATGTGCGCCTCAGGGAGACAGGCACATTCCTCAGTGTATCTATAACATTTCAAATAACACTCAGTCCAATTTCTGACTGTTTATTTTACTAAAATGGTAGCGTTCTTCCACCTAAAGGGGCCATTATCTAAATCAACGGGGCTGGTACGCCATGACTAGATCCACATGGAATCTCTGCAAGAAACTCCACATTTCTCAGAATTAGAACCATCATTCATAAAGTGTGCTGAATTACCCACCCCGAGTTTGGTGGCACTTTAAAACTTAACTTTCTCCCATTTACTTCTAATTCATAAGCTGCGTTTCCACTGCAGGAAGTAAGAACTTTGGGGTGGTACTCTGTGTGTTTCGACCGCAGTAAGGTGGACTAAGCTGGAAACGGGGCTAGATTTGCATCCTTTGCTGTGCAAATGTTCCAAAAAACATAACAGACCAGCTACATTAAAGGTCCATTCACGTTGCTCAAAAAATTTTTTAGCAAAAGTCTGTAATTTCAATTGGAATCTAAATTCACTTGTAGCATTTACAATCATTTTATTTTGTATAATTTTATTTAGACATTTTTAGACAAAAAAGTAGAGGTAGGTAGGGGATGGATGGATGATAGATGCATGGATGGATGCATGGGTAGATGAGTGAATGCATGCATGGATGGATGGATGGATGGATGGATAAGTGGAAGCATGGCTGGATGGATAGATAGATGGATGCATGAACGGATGGATGGGAAGATGAGTGGATGCATGGATGGATGGATGGATGGATGGATGGATGGATGGATGGATGGATGGATGGATGGATGGATAAGTGGAAGCATGGCTGGATGGATAGATAGATGGATGCATGAATGGATGGATGGGTAGATGAGTGGATGCATGGATGGATGGATAGACGCATTCATGGATGGATGGATGGATGGATGGATGGATGGACGAGTGGAAGCATGGATGTATGGATGGATAGATAGATAGATAGATAGATAGATAGATAGATAGATAGATAGATAGATAGATAGATAGATAGATAGATAGATAGATAGATGCATGAATGGATGGATGGATGGATGGATGGGTAGATGAGTGGATGCATGGATGTATGGGTAGATGCATGCATGGATGTATGGGTAGATGCATGCATGGATGGATGGATGGATGGATAGATGCATGGATGGATGGATGCAGGGATGGATGGATGGATAGATGCATGAATGGTTAGATGCATGCCGGGATGGATGAGTGGAAGCATGGATGGATGGATGGATGAATGCATGGATGGGTGCAGCGGTGGATGGATAGATCAGTATTACGAGAGATTGTAACAATGTTGCATCTCTAATTTTTCCTTACCTATTTTAAAATGACAGAATATTACAGTTAGCAGCGACCTCTGTGTCCATCGACCACAAAATATGTTCCTTTTGGAGTGGAGCAATCTCTGCGGATATGCTGACTCCTTTCAAACCCCTTCTATATGAGGCTCATGAAGGTGTTTAGTGTGACACATAGCGAGAGAATGTGTGTGTGTGTATACCGCAAGTCCAGCAAACGTACTCCAGTGGAACCCCACGGTCAGGACGTCTCCTCGCTAACGTACACACACCGCAGCTATGCAGACAGATCGCTCTGCGCTCTCGCTCCGGTCTCTCTGGAGGTGTGCGCTCTGCCCTGGCCATCTGGAGAACATTAGGGCTGGGGGGATATTGGATCCCCCTGCCGTGGCCGGCTGGATGGGTGGCCCGGCCCAGCGCAGCCCATTTCAGCAGCCCAGCGTGATTGATAGGAGGCCTCACTCGCTGACTCCTGCTGCAGCCACCACACACTGTGACCAGAACACACACGCTACCTGGAAAACCATGACATGTGTACGGCAAACTGTGACACGCTGACGCCTCGGGAGATCGGCATGAGCAGACACACTATAATGGGTGGTACTGTATAAAGTTTTATACCACCCGATTACATAACAGCACTTCATAACACCAGACCTGGGTTGCGAAACAACAGATGTCGTCAATAAAACATGAAAGTTCATCACACGCAATAAATCAGAGAACTGGCTACAAAACTAAGGATTAACCTGACAAATTGGCAGCAAAGTGAGTTGAACTACGGCTCTACTGAGAAAAGCAAACCGCTCTGAAAGACATACTCAAAAAAGATTCTGCCTTATTTTTAGAGAAATTGAATGGAATAATTCTTACATAATTTAATTGAATAATTGAAAAATCCTTAATCAATTATTCAATTAAATTACATAAGGTCTATTCCATTCAATATGATGGGACTTTACAAATAATTATATTGTGTAAATCTTTAAAAAAAAGAGCAGCAATAATTCCTTAGAAATTATAAAATGACAAAGTAAAAAAAATAACTCGTTAATTCGTTTACACCTCCATTAATGAGACATTTTTTGTGACATGATATATATATATATTTATATAAAGTGTTATATATATATATATATATATATATATATATATATATAAAGATATTTATAAAGTGTCTTAGTGCCACATTAAAATAAAAGAAATGAAAAATATCTTATCTTGACATGAATGATAGTGAAAAGATATTTTGAATTATATGTTTTAGTGCCATGATAAAAGGCTACAAACATAAAGTCAGAATGTATTGAGAAGAAAAAGTTAAATAAAAGTTAAAAAAAAAAGTAAGAAAATAAAGTATCATATTTTGAGGGGGTTTAATTTTCAAAATATAAAAAAATGATTCCTGTAAAAGGTCTATTTATTTGTGATTTTTTCATGATTTTATACATTTAATTTAACACTGAAGCACAAAAGCACTGTTGTGGAATGATAACCAATGTTCAATGTTTTTCAATGATAACCCCAGATGTTTTCATTTGTTATTAGATCCAAAAAAAGCCATTTCAAAACATGTGGTGATGAATTTTCATCAACTCACATATGAAAAACTCACTCACACTGAACAGTAATAAATAAATAAATATCTGGTATATATTTTTGAGTTCTTATGAACCTAAAGCTTCCATTAAAAAAAAAATTAAGAGTAAAGGGGAAATGTAAATGAAGTTTGCATGACTAATTGCCTGAGATTATAAATATAGCCCATCATAAAAGTTCCTCCAAGTGTTTCGGAAATATCGTCAGAAGTAATTCTAAAAAGCGAGTTAAAGAAAACGAATCTTCGCCCACAAAGTTGGCTAATAAATTGTCTTCCGTCTGTGAAGCATACCTGCACGCCGCACACCTCGGGTTAATCCCTATCTCATAAACGACAAGAAGAGAGGGAGAAAATTAGTGAACGTGGCAGAGACGAGGAATTTTAAAAAAAGAGAGAAAGAAACAGGCGACATTTCGAGTAAATGGCATCCAAAACCCACTCCAATTATCTTTGGCAGCCATGCCAGGGAGGCTGACTTAATTAAAGTGAGTGGAAAGGGAAGGGGGGAGGAAGGAGAGAGAGAGAGAGAGAGAGAGAGAGAGAGAGAGAGAGAGAGAGAGAGAGAGAGAGAGAGAGAGAGAGAGAGAGAGAGAGAGAGAGGGAAGAAGTGATTGAGGGGGCAGAAGAGTGCGTATCAGCGCCAAGCACAAAGCCGAGCACCACCGTCGTCCACCACTCTTTCTCTTTTCAATTTCACTTCAAAGGACCAAGGCAAGAAATCATAAAAAAGAAGAGCGAGACATTTTTTGAGCAATATAATTGCACTATTCATATCCAGTGTTTTTATCGTCATTCAGATAGGACAAAAAAATACATAAAAAGAGAAAAAAAAAATGATTTTACTCGCCGCTAAATCCCCAATAATCCTCTTGTGCTTTTCCAAGTCTGCCTTCCACGTTGACCTTTTCACAGGAATCCTGTTGCCATGGAAACTCTCGCTGCACTCCCCCCCATCGCACATCATTCTGTACATATTTCCGTCATCGCTCTGACCGAAAACTCACAGGAAATGGTTAAATGTAGCTTGTTTGCCCCTTAAACTCTCGTCTAATCATATTAGTATTCATGTAGAGACTAACTGACCGCGTTTGCATACGTGATTAACAATGCATGCGAACTCACATGTGATGTTTACAACATGTAAATAACTTCCATTAGCACTCAGATGAATATTAATACACAACTTCTGCTGTCAATCTGACGCTAGCTGAACTTTTTCATGCCTGGTCGACCCAGCTAGCGTGATATGGCGTATCTCTGCCTAGTTCATCAACACTTTGTCAGCTCCTCATGTAAACGCAGTCTTGAGTATGAAATATATAGACAATGCCAAACAGGAGGCAGCTGGTCGCTGAGGGCCGTCCAGAAGGACTGTGGGTGGCAGATTTATAAATTCAGCTATAATGTGTGACTTCAAAAATAAACTGTCTTTAACAGAGGACAATGGCTGTTTCATAACTGCAAGATGATGTGAGAAGCTGTGATTTCAAAGCAACTTCATGCTGTGAACATGTATAGAATATAAAACTATACATTTTATTGTTTATATAAATGGATTTCATAATACTACAGGGAATATCACGCTTCATACGGTGACATTTTTTATATAAACATACTGTATTCAAAAAAAAGTTGTAGATAATACATATTTGACTGCAAATTCTAGATAAGGCAATTATTATTTTTCATGGCTGATAAATGCTGATGCTGACTTTTTTCTTCTTCTAAATAAATAAAAACTAAACCTGAACTCATTCATTTTAAATGAATTTAGAAATCTCAACATTGTAATGCACACAGTATGAAACATGAATATTCGTTTTTAAATTTGCTAAAGTTACTGTTATATTTAACATTATTATTACAGTAAATGAGCTGCATTTTTAATCATACATTTTAAGTGAATGATGGTGAAGATATTCTTTTTTTTTTTTTTTGTAAAAATAAAAGTCTCTTATGCTCATCAAGCCTGCATTTATTTGATCACGAATATGGGAAAAAATGCAATATTGTGCAATATTATTACAATTTAAAATAATGGTTTTCTATTTAAATATACTTTTATCCTTCAGAATTAATTCTGATATGGTGATTTAATACTCAGTTATTATCAATGTTGAATTTTTTTTCAGGATTCATAGATGAATAAAAAAGAACAGCATTTATTCAAAATAGAAATCTTTTCTAACAATTTAAATCTTTACTATCACTTTTTATCAATTTAAAAAGTAATCACATCGTGTTTAGAGTCGGCGGGCGTGGCCATAATGACGAGGGCCGAGTTGCGTTTGCGTGCTTCTAGTAAACACAGAAACTGGCGAACGGCGGTCTTTCAAATCAGCTTTGACCGCGACTCTGGAAGACTTGGAGTTAAGCTTTTCTCTGAGAAAAGAACAAAGAACGGCACTGAAGTCATTCTTAAAAAGGGAAGATGTGTTCTGAGTTTAGCCGACCGGATACGGTGAATGTTTAATCTGTCAGCGAGCTCTGTTTCACCTTCGTTGCTCTGGTTGGTTGTAGCGCTATCCTATCGCGTGCAGAGGGAGTTTGAAAGACAACCGTTTATCCGCCCCTCAGATTGAGCTGTCTATGGTGAGTTTCCAGACCAAACATCTTGATGTGGGTCTGGCTTGTCAGGCTAGTTATTTTTAAACTTTGATATCAAAGATTCCTAAAAAAAGGATCACAGGATATTTTTTTTTTTATTAAGCAGCACAACTGTCCCAACATTAATAATACATCATAAATGTTTCTTGAGCATCCAATCATCATATCAGAATTAATTATGAAGGATCATGTGACAATCAAGACTGGAGTAATGATGTGGAAAATCCAGCTTTGCATCACAGAAATAAATTATAATTTAAAGTATATTAAAATAGAAAACCATTGTTTTAAATTGTAAGAATATTTCCCAATATTACAGTTTTTTCTGTATTTTTAATCAAATAAACGTAAATAAATACATATGCATGATTTCTGTGCTGAGATTCAGTGTGCAGGTCTGTTTGAATTCACTCCATGTGTTTACTGAAATGAGCACTGCAGGTTTTGTGCCTGTTTGGATACCTGTTTAATATATTTAATATCATCATGGATGCTGCAGGATGATTTTTTAATGAATAAGCTTCAGATTTAAAGCGATGTTTTCAGGCTGAGAGCTGAGGGAGGCTCTATGGGCCAGACTGCTGTGGGCCGGAGCTGGAGCCAGGAGATAAGACCGACTCCAGCCGGCTTGCTTTAGGGGACAGTCAAAGACCTGTTAACTTGACAAACACTATTCTGTTCGGCTGAGATCATATTGGTCTATTTCTCCATTCTCTTTCTCAGACCAAACCACTCTTATCAGTCTCACTTCCACTGTTTAACCCCTTCTGTGTCTCAGTTACTTCTTAAAAGTTCTACCAAGTCAAAAGTTGGGAGAAAAAAAAGCACAAAAAAAAATAAAGAGAAAAGAGTTCAAACTCGTGCTGTTAGATTGGCAGCCCCAGCGAATGTAAAGTGAGTCACCCATCGCTTTGTACATATAAATCGCATCAGTGTATGTCACATTTAATTACCTTAAGATATTATTTAATTTACTCTTAAGGCTCGATCACACCAAGAGCGATTACTATAATGATAACAAGGATGTAGTCTAAAAATCCTTCTAAATATAAAGGAATAGCAGAGCCAGAGTCCACACCACAACTATAATGATAACACAGAGAAACTATATCACTTTCAGAACGATTTTTCCAGCTGATGAAATATAAAAATAAAGACAGCCAATCAGAATCCATTGTGCTTTAACGAGTGAGCATTTAAAGCGACAGACGACAAAACTGCAGGGCACACTTATAATAAACAGAAAGATATCATGCAATGGTGTGGACACTAATATAGTCATCGTTCTTAGTGTGGACGGGCCTCCTGTGTCACTTTTGAGTTCTCATCATATTTAGTCAACCTTGTCCTATTTTTATTTATTTATTTTTACATTTTATCAGAGTATATTAAAGGGGTTATGAACTGCATTTTTGTTTACTTTTGTATAGTATTTATTGTGGTCATAATTGTCAAAATTTAGAAATTAAAGGCATTTTTCCTACCCTGATTTTAGCCTTTGATTTGCATGCTCTATTTATAGGGGCGTGTCTGCTGTAAGAATTCAGAGTAAACGCCCATTGCTGTGATTGGCTGACATCATATTACACTGGATTACAACACTCTCGAAGACTTTTAGCACTTTTTTACTATTACAGCTGTTTAGGTGAACTAATCAAGAAAAGTGTTGATTATAACATTATATTCAGATCTATAGCATTATATTTAGATGGTGAGATGAAAGGTTGCAGAGATGATCATTGTAGCCGATCACACACATGTTGAGCTCATGAATGCAGGATCTCGTCAACTTGATTTCTGCAAACTAACGAATGCAAACACAATGTAAATAAGAGACGTATTGATAATTACGGGAGTTTTGGCACGAGTCCAGAGCTCAGTCACTGATAAACTCACGCTGTTTGACTGACAGCTCCAGCGATTGTAAAGTGAGTCCATATCATAAAAGTCTGTTTGCTAAGCCTGCGCTGAAATTGCGACTGATTGACAGTCTCAGAGTCCACAGTGAAATGTAGCGAATACAAATAAATAATGATCAACTGACACATTCACATTGTTGAAAATAAATAAGCACATTCCTAGCATTAGGGTCCTTTGGAAGGTAATGTTATATTTAGTCCAGTGATCCTGTATCACTCTTCTCTCCTCGTCATCTCACTAACACACCAGTGGGCGGAGCCAAAGCTATCTAATTCTTCTGTAGAGGTGGTCTTTCACCATTTATTATAGGCTTATTCTACAAATAAAAATTGTCCTCTGGGATTGGTTACAACAAGGACGTTTTCAGTTCTGAAACTTACGAGATATTCTTGTAGTATGATTATGACCTCTTATATGTCAAAAGTGTTACGACCCGCTCGTTGAAAGTCGCAACATAAAAAGGGGAAAACGGACAACACTTCTAGTTAATGAAAACTAGTTTATTAAAGTGAAATTAACACAACAAAGAATGAATACGTATAAACAAACAGAAGTCTAGGGATCAAAGAAACAAATAAACATATAATAGACTATATGAATACACTACATGACTTAGCCAACAAACATGAATGAGAAATAATCAATAAGAGCTTACATCATTCACAGAGCCATCTCTTAGAAGATCTATCACACAGAGGAAGCTACTGATAATGATACACATCACTCTTATATACACTCTAAGTAATTGTCAATTAGCACAGGAGACTAATCGGAAACTCCTCCCATTTTGCCCAATTAGGAAGACAGGAGACTCAGGGTCGTCACAAAAGCTAAAGGGAAATTTTAAATATGAGCCCTTTAAATGTAATATAATTAATGATATAAATGAGTTAAAAAATACCATAATATGTAATAATTTTATTGATATTAAAGTCCCACTGAAATGGAAGTAGCGAGTGAGTTTCCTTTAGTGCTGTGACGCATTTTCAAGTGAAACAGAATATTGACCAGAGGGCAGGGTTTGACTTTAGCGCTCCTCCTCTCCATCTTTCGCTCATAGCAGATGAACGGTAGAGGGGAGTGGTTACGCATTTTAATCCGCAAGCCGTCAAACGGACATCATCTGAGAAGGAACACCGTTTCCAGACCGGAAGTAACTTTTCAGATTCTGATTAAAGATTACTACGGCAAACAATTTTTTTCTGTGTATTAACTTTCACTGATTAATTGTTCACCCTAAGACCTGTAATATGTGCTAACAAAGTAAATAAAAATTGAAAAAAAAAAAATTGATTTTGATTTCATGAGGACTTTAATGGCAATAAATTGTACGTTTCCTAACGGGTCACTGATCTTCCTAACCCCCTCTTTCTCTCTCATTTGACTCCCTCTCTTTACCTCATCTCTGTTTCCATCCCTCACCCTCTTCCTCTGCTTCTTTTTCCCTCTCTCGGTGTAGAACATTCCGGTGTGTTGAGCTCAGAGCGCAGCGCTCGGCTCTCAGAGGCAGGATTGTTCTTGCCGCACAGGCCCAAAGCCCGTTGCCACGGATACCGCCATACCACAGATCTGACCCTGGAGAATTGAGCTGCTCACCCTCAGCAGGAGCCACTGGCAGCTGCAACACAGCTGTTAGCACCGGGACAGGGTTACTTTCTTTCTTCCTCTCTCTGACTCAACCGTTCATTCAGTCACTCACTCTCTCACTTCTTTATCACCATCTATGAAAAAATATATCCATAGGAGCAGAGAATTACATTTAAGGCCCTCTGTGTCTGGTTAAAAACACCATAAAAGCAAAATTGACCCCATTTACTTTCTTAATAATGTTGCTGGTCTTATTGTGCATGATTATTCAGTGCATGCTACTTTAAAGAGCAAAAATGCTTGCTTTCATAAAGTTTAATCAAAATGTAATAACTTTTTCTGCTGATGTAACCAAGGGGTAAGGGGAAAAGTAATATTAGGCAGTATTATTGCACTTTTCCCTGGAATACTTGATCCTGATTGGTCAGTTGCAGTGTTCTGTCAAATTTCTTTAAATAATGGACACTAAGGGGAGATTTATTAAACGGCAAATTAACACGAGAGCGCAATTCCACAGAAGCGCCGATGGGAGTGGAAAGTTCGGCACGTGATCTACTGACGACACACACATTAAAGAACACAGACACAGACGAATCATTTTCATCATGACCAACACAATTAGCATCTGGTTTAAGACATGCTATTTTTGGATGGCAAATAATGGCGCAAATTCCAGTAAATTGATGAGCGCAAACCTTGCGTGATTCATTTAAGTACTGTTTAAGTTTTGTGTCTAAAAGGGAAGCTCCTAAAAGCATATGCAATATGCTCAGCCGCAAAAACAAACCCTGTCCATGCTTTCTCAGCACAAATTTTTGAGACACCCCTCGCTGCAGCCTGTAGCACGATGACGTTGCTGGATCAGATCCAATACGTACTGGATGGTGGATCGTTATGGCAACGTCATTCATTCCGATCTCTGGGTTAATTTATAATGCGTATGCGCTAGTCTTGACATGTATGATCAATATTGTATATAGATGATGTTCTATTGTGTAGTTGTATTACTGATAAATAGTATTAAGTAATTATTGATGAATAAATTATCTTTTCATAAATGTGATGCCTAAATTACATAGTTTCGCTGTACATGCATGCAAAACAGTTACAATTTTATATTCTGATCATACTTGCTGTTGAGTGGAAGGAAAAATGAGTCAAGTAATTGTCTCTGTAATTTTAATCCTCAAGGTACAATACAACACGATCTGTAAAGAGCTTAAAATACCAGTAGCCTACACATTCAAGGGAAAATGCAAAACGTGTGTCCTGATGAGCATGTTATTAATCATTATTTTTGCGCGAGCCGTTTGAGTATCTATCCAGCAAAACTCTCCTGTGCATTCAATGATGTCCCCAAAACTCTACTTCGCATGCGTGTATGACGTCATCCAATTGTGAATGAAACCCCCGCGCATGCGCGTCCAGTACGCGTTGGATCTGATCCAGTACGTCATCGTGCTTCAAGCTGCAGCGAGGACTTCTTGAAATTTTTCACTGTGCGTCTTTAGTAAATCCTGACAGTGTTTGTTAACGCTAAAAGAGGGTTTGCGTTGGTGACTGTTGGCAAGTTACCTCCATAGTTGTGCTAGTTCAATGTCTGTGGTCTCTTGGAATAAAATAATTCACCTTTTTGATGTTTATTTTGTGATGATGACTGGCTGACTGTAGATTATACATCAAATCAGATTATCAGAAATCATGTTAATCACAGAATATTTTATTTTAAGTATTGTCTATTTACACTAACTCCGCCCACTGACGTCTGGATGGGCCAGACAAATTATGAATGGATTAACAACAGTAGTAGTAGGGGTATGGTACGTGGCAGAAAGTTTTGATGCAAATCGACCCGTGTTCAAATCCACCTTTTGACAAATTGACACTACTCCCCTTTCCCATCACACATCGTTTATTCTCAATAAAAATTAAGAAAATGCTCAAAAAGTGTAAATAAAGTGTCTAATGTGTGTTTAATAATAAAGTATTTATCAGTTAGGGGTAGGTATTGGGAAGGCTTTATTGTCCCAAATAATAATAATTTTAATAAAAATAATAATTTACACTGTCTTTATTGCATACTGTTTAGTGTACAACAACACTGAGGTGTAAATAGTATCTCAGTTTATAAGTATAAATAGCTCTAACTACTATTTACACTTATTGCAATGGAAATACTACAATTTTTACATAGTGTAAATACAACATATTGCTATTTTTACAGTATAAATAGCCACTGCCTTTATTTTATGTCAGCATGTCATTGAAGTTGCTTTCATTCACTCATTGACTCCATCTTTCATCAAACTCTCACTCCTTCCCTGAAAAATTCCCTGGCAAACTACTTCCGAAAAACCAGAGCTGTGACTCAAGCCATCCACATCAATCAGGAACGTCCCACGGTTGTTCACTCTATCCATAGCATAATCCATTAAACCATCGTTATCCTACATTCAAATCAAAACAGATGTTCCCCTGTAAAATCTAAAATTACAGTAAATAAATAAAGAAACAGAGGATGACAAAAACAGAGCCCTATTTTTCACATTGCCAGAGCCTATCTGATGTCATATTATGGTTAGATGTTATGGCTGGAAGCTATGCCTTTTATCTAATCAGGGCATAGATTTTCCTCTCTTTTCCACCTCGGAGATAACCCGATTACACGGTAACACTGTCTCTGAATCAGTTTAGCAGCTGCCCTGTGGTTGAGCACACAAATCTGTATGCAGTGGTGACAGGTAAAGTGATCTTAAACCTATATACTGTAGCAGAATATAGAACAATACTCCCTCTGAAAAGACAGTATCACCAATATAAAAAATCTATTTAAATAATTTCTCTGAGTATAACAATCTCATCAACATTATTTTTATGTTTATCTATACAAATGTTAAAATTGAACTTGGTCAACCTGCAGGAACACACAAGGATATTAATACACATGATAAATTATTTCGATTTCATTGGGTACCTTATAAAAAATTATATTTTGATAACGTTTTGATCAATTAGACCCAATAAAATCAAAGTGAGTGTTGTTGTTTTTAGTCCATGTTTATTAGTTATTAGATATGCTAGTCTATATGCAAGTGTATCCCTAAAAGTTGGAAAAAAACAGTATTTCTAGTGTAATAAATGTTGATGACACATTCTGCACTACGCAGCTTTTGTCCAAATACATGTCTTTAGCATTTCCCGCCCAAATAGCAAGTAGCAAATCATGTTCATGGCTGTGACTTAAATAAAGCCTATTGGCTATTATGAGGATGAGTTCTTGCCCAAACGTGCCAAAATGTTCACACAGAAAAAGAAAGAAAAAAAAGACATGCATCATGCCATTTTATGGGATCTTAAATATATTATTGGAACAAAATAATAATAATAAAAAATATAGCTGCAAGCAGCAATTATCGGGGCCAAGCACAAAGAACAAAAATAATGCCAAACATGGCTGGGAGCATCAGAACAACTGCAACATTAAGCAATTAAAGATATTTTAATATGATTTTAGTGAAAAAAACTGAAAAATTGCAAATACAATCACTAGTACAACATTAAATGGTTTATCACGTTTGACCAATAGGTGGCACTGCGAACAAATTGATGTGTTGTGTGTCGTGTGAGTGACGTGACACTGACACATTATGCCGAAAGCATTGCAGAGATACAGCCACAGAGTCATTTTGGCCAAACAGGAAGACCAGCTTCATTACAATAGATGAATTTAATAAAAAGTTATTCGCATTTTTGTAAATTTCATTATAACTTTTGACCACAAGGTGGCACTGCCCCAAAACTTTTTGAGAACCTTTGGTACCGAAGACATACTGAGTTTCATAACGATACACCCAAAATGGCCGATATGGGAAAATTGGGTATAGTTCGACTTGGCCTTCTGCACTTTTTTTTCTTTTTTTTTGGCCAAACCATTCAGAAATTATTATAAAAAATAAAATAACATATCTCCTGACCTCTAGGTGACACTGCAGCAAAACTGTGCAGGTAGCTTCAGGTCATGATTGTCATACACACCAAGTTTGTTAAGAATACGCTAAAGTGTTGCACAGATATAACCTCACGTTCATTTTGGCGGGCACTTTGTCAATTTTGTGCGCACATTATCCAAGAACGATTTGATGGACGATGGATTTAAATCAACTTGAATTCCATAACTTTTTATCGGCATGGTCTGAAGATAATCTAGCTCAATTTTCATGAAAATAGGAGCAACAGAACATTCAAAATGGTGGAAAAATGTCCATGATGGAAAATCTGGGAATCGAACAATTGGTGGCGCTAGAGGGATGGAGTTAGAGATTTCAAAATTGGTGTGGTTAATATTCACACCGACCTCTATCAGTGTGCTACAGTTTTATGGGCTGTCATAGACTTCCAGAGCGGAAGAAGAAGAAGAAATGGATGAAGATTTACCCTCTGTGCTTGGCCCCTAATAATCTATTTATATGAATCGTGTTGTGAACTAAATCAAATATGATTAGTTGCAAAAAAAATAAAGCAAAAAGTGGCAGACCACCAGCATGGTAAACAACAAATGCAAGTGTGCACAGCTATAGTCTTAAAAAGTTAGAAGAGCATCTGTTGTCAGTAAATATGCTGAAGAGCCAAACCCTGGAAACACTAGCAGAGCAGTACGTTTGTTTTAAGCAGAACAGCACGACAAAAGACACACTGAGGAACTGCTATCCATGTCAGGTTGTTTCTATTAGTATGAGCAATCAGAAAGGCTTTCTGTCTCTCTCTTACACACACAGATATTAATAAGCTGGAATGAAAGAGATAAACAAACACCAGTGTTTCATGGGTTAGTTTTAAATGAACATTAAATCTTCTGATTTATAGATGGAGCTGTTTTACATCTATATGACAGTCATTCAGACATCTTTCATCATATCTAAACTACATCAAACCATTTACTCATAACATAAAACTGCTGCTATGAAAAACTAAGTGAAATCTGTGATTTTTTTTTCAGATTACAGTCAAGCAAATGCTCTATTTCAACTAGAAGTGATGCACACTTTCAAGCACAAAGTTTGGCTCTCGATTTATGTTATCTAAGAAATCTGTGTAATCAAACTGACATGCACAGATTATCATCAAATCTTCACTGTAATTCCTTCTCTTTCATCTTTTCAAGCATGAATGTTATGTTGAATTTTAATGTGTTTATACATGTATCTATCGGTTACATGCGCGAGTGGATGTTTGTTTAGTGGAGCGCGTACTTCTTTGCGCGTATCTGTGTGTTCGAGAGAAAGACAGATACCTGCGTGTGTGTGTGTGTGTGTGTGTGTGTGTGTGTGTGCATGTGTTTCTAACAGTAAAACAGTAGGGTTGCACATTCCTGTACGACATAACTTAAGACAAGCAGACACTGAAGAAAACGCCTATAAAACTCTCTCAGCCTCTTCTCCTCCATCTGTTTTGTTTTCCTTCCATCTCTCCTTTTTGATGAGCTGGGTCTTCAGTCCCCCCAATAAAATCCCATTAGCTCTTAATGAAGTCGAGCTCGCTGCCTCGCGCCTTCACCTCATTTAGCACAATTGTCTGGCAGCCATTAGCACGGAGGCAATTACAGCCGAACGGCGAGAGTAATTGGAAATGCCGACAGGGACCCCAAGAAAACGGGAATAAATAAAAAAAATATTCAAACTAATAAGCCTCCATTGGGTTGGTGGGGGCTGCTAGGCTAAATCAACATAATGCTAATCGAGGCTGATGAGGAACAGACTCAGGGTGAAGGCCAGGGGTGCTGGAGATGATGATGGTGATGATGATGAGGTTGAGATTGTTATAGAAAGAGCAAAAGGAATTGTACTAATCAACTCCTCGATGACACAAGGTACTGTACTGTTAATGCCCATGTAAACTGATGCTATATGAAACAAATATTAACATCCACTGGGCAACATCAAATCAAAATGGATCTTCACACACACACACAAAACAAATTATGTATGTCATCGTTCCAAATCCACAAGATTTTCATTCTTCTTCGGATCACAAATTAAGACATTTTTAATGATATCTGAAATTTTTTTCTGTCCCTCCATTGAACATTTATTCACCCAAACCATAATTTAATTTAGTTTAAATTTAGGCTCAATATTTGGACACCAGGGTAACTAGAAACATGAAATTGTCCAGCAGTGACTTCCTGTCCCACAGGAGTATAAATATGAGGAAACACAAAGGCCAAATTCCCTTAATCATCATCATCACAATGAGTAAAAGCACAGAATATAGTTCTGATGTGAAGCAGAAGATTGTTGAGCTTCACAAAATAAGAAAAGAGCGAAAGCATTGAAAATTCACATTTCCACCATCAGGACAATAATGAAGAAGATCAATCAACTAAAGATGTTCTGAATCTGGAAGAGGACGTGTGTGTGTGTGTGTGTGTGTGTGTGTGTGTGTGCGTGTGTGTGTGCGTGTGTGTCGTCCTAATGCACGAGAGGAGGAGCGTTTAAGTGGACAAAGACTCTCACAGATCACAGATGGAGAATCACAGAGATTTGTTCAGTCTTGGGGTTAGAAAGCCTTCAAAAAAAAAAATCGAACAACCTCTAGATCACCACACGTTGTTCCAAGAGGGATTCAAGAAAAATCCTCCTCACTCATCCAGAAACAAACTCCAGCAGGTTCAGTATTTAGACACGATTGGAACTTCATACGGACCTGATTCTGTGGTCAGACAACACAAAAAAAAGCTTCTTGGCAGCAAAACCCACTAGATAGGTGCAAACAGGGATAAAATAAAAAAAGTACCCCATGCCCATGGTTAAATACACCGCTAGATCTTTAATGTTGTGGCCTATTTTTTTGCTGGAGGTCCTGGACATCTAGTTCAGACACATGGCATTATGGATTGTAGCAAATACCAAAGAGATAAAAAAATCTAAATCTTCTGCTAGAAATCTTATAATGGGCCATGGTTGTATCTTCCATCAGGACAATGATCCACAACTAACATCAAAATCAACACAACAATGTGTCACTGAGCACAAAATAAAGCTTCTGCCATGACCGTCCCAGTTCCTGAGCTGAACCCTATAGAGAATGAGTGAAGAACTGAAGAGAAGAGCTGGGAAAACCATATTTTTACATATTCTTACTTTTACTTACTTATTTTTACTAACTTTTTTACTTATTTTTACATATCTGTTATTGAAAAACTGTTGCTTTAATTACCTTGAACAAAACTGAAAATCATTAAGAAGACTTTTGTCTCAAAATATATATTCAATCATTTTAGTAATTCTCATTTGCTACATATATCAAATATTAGATCAAATTATCACAGAATCAACTTTGAGCTCACGTCAGGGATCAGAGAAATTTCCACGTGCATCTTGAAAAGCGGCTATTTTGGAAAGGCTGAGGCAAGTTTTTGTGCCTTCTAGTGGTTTACAGGAGAATAAAATCAAAGGAGCCTTTTACCCCGTGGAGCCTTTAGCCCAGTTGTACCCTACATTTTAAAGGAAAATTAATTAACAGCACTCAACACAATTCAGTCTACATTGAATAAACAACAGTAACATTCCTCGCAAAGGACGCTCTGTCGAGTCAGTCCTTGAATAATGAATAACCGCACGGTGATCTAGGTGTTGTGTGTGGCCTGCTGGTGCCAGTAACAGGGCATCTCCCCAGACTCCTCACCCTACTTACTCGCATCAAACTGGGCAACTGGTGGCAGAAACCTGATCAGAGGGGGTAAAATCAGAGGGCACCTTTCACAAGAACTGGGCAGACTGCCCAACGGTCCACAGGAGGGGGCAAAGAATAGGGTCTGGTTGGAATGGTGTGTGTCTGTGATGTGTGTAAAGGCGTCTTGGCACTAGCTTTCCGGAGCCGGCACGGGAAACAGAAGGTCGTGTCTCACAATAGTCTCCCAGGGGGCATCCACAATACCAGCTCAATGACCGCAGTCAACAATACTCTCAAGGCCTTTTATTCAGAGAGTTCAATGGACCAGACACACCCAGCGGCACTTTCCTACACAAAACAAGACCCTAGCACACACACACACATACATATTCATACAGATTTATATAAATGACAATATTGCTACAATAGACGCTTTCAGTTGTGGATCTGTCTAGAATCACTGCCATGGTTGTTGCCATTTCACAGTATTGAGCAATTTATTCGGAAATAAATCCTTATTTTTTTTATTTTTTTACATTTACACTTTAATATTTTAAAAGTTTTAAGTATTTATATATTATATTATTTTGTAAAATTATACACAATATAATCAATATTAAACATCAATACGATACAGATTCATCTACTGCTCATGAATCTGTTTCACTGATTCACATGAATCATATAAGTGAATCAGTTTATTTGATAAATGAATGATTTATCTAAAATAATTTAATTCACTAAAAATAATCTGATTAATTTTAGGCAAGTGTGTTTGATTATTAGCTACTGTTATGTTATACTGTTATTTATTTGTAAATATATGTTTAAGTATTTGTATTTTATATTATATTATACACAATATAATCTATATTAAACATGAATATGATACATATTCATCTACTCCTCATGTATCTGTTGATTTTTTAAATGTTAAACTGATTCAAATGAATCATGTAAGTGAATCAGTTTATTTAAATTAATGACTAAAAAAGAACCATACTGAATCATTTTAGGTAACTGTTTGATTATTATCTACTGTTATGCTAAAAAAGAGTTAATAGCATCACATTAGCATCCCAACATGGCTCCCGGTTAAAATTCGACATTAAGTACAATAAGTGAATTCATCTTAGCTGTAAGATGAGACCAGAGGAACTAGTACTGATCATTCGAGAAGGTAAAAATGTAGGTGAAACGACATTAGGCAAAGCATGAATGTAGCACCGGGGCTCCTTCCATTTCTCGTGTGCTGTGCTTTCGCTCCGAAAATGTTTATTTGTCTTAAAAGATCTACAAACAATCACTTCACTCGACAGGAGAGAGAGCGCTTTCCAGTCAGGAGGAGATTTAATTAGGGAAATCTCATTAGGTTTAACAAAATTAAGCGTAAAACAATCCTCGGCAGGGCTCCGAGAGCGAGAGGGAGAGAAAGAAAGGGGGAATGTGGGGTTATGAGCGATTAGAGTCGGGAGGATATTGAGATAGTCACTTCCATGCTGCTGTGGGGGAAAATGGCACTAGATACCCAGCTGTTTTCACACTCAATTAAAGAGCCTTGCCTGGCTTTTACCCCCTCTGTAAAGCAAAGAGTTAACCATTCTGCATATTGCCACACACACAAACGTCTCCCTCAGACTCGGCCTCTCTCACTCATCCACAACGTAATTCCACCCTGAGCCCACGAACCATTAAAGACACAAATTGTGTTTTCCAACAAATTCGCACTCTGTAAGGACATAACAAAAAGTGCTATTAAAGTGAGGAAACAAACTCTTAAACAACACAGCTGGGGTGATTGCAGGCGAACAGCAAGCATTGGAAAATTCATTTCAAATTGTGTCTGTAAAGGCCCAATTCTGAATAAACCAGCAAGGAATAACTCTACGACTCCAGAAGAGCGATACCACCGCAGTGAAATCACAGGTTTGGGTATTTTAGGCAGCTCGAAAGGTGACACTGCATATTTATCAGCCCTCCACAATAAAGTGAGAGACCTTGATGTGCTATCAATGCTATAAAATAATCCACAGTGAAAGTATAATTATGGAAAAAGCACTTAATGCATGACTACAAAAGCTGTTAGGTGAATCTGTGGAAAGTTTGGCAAACGGTATGGCTCTGTTCCAACACCTAGTGAGCTACTTGACTTTCTACTGCCTACATAGGCAGCTGCTAGCAACCGAACCAAAACCAAACCTCATAAATTATGATTGAGAATGAGCAACGTCAGCAGCAAACCAAGTGCCACCGCAAAAAAATACCATTCTTCCCCGATCACACAGAATGCGTTTTTCAGGTTCGAAAACGCGAGGCACATTGCACTGCTTTTTTTGGTTGCCGTTTTTAATTCAAAAAAGAGCAGTACACTGCAGTTTTTTAAACGTTTCTAGGCAACCCCCGAATCAGCTGTCCTGTCAGTCAAATCAAGGTAACGCCCGCCTCTCCATTAATTTGATTGGACAACAGAAAATATACGCAATGACGTCGGGCGCTTTTCCGCTCAGAGTTGATTTTTTTTCAACTTCATGCGCTCGGAGCGCTCCTTCAAAAACGCAAGGCGCAGCAGGCGGTTAAAACACGAGGCGCCCAGGGCGCGTAACGCTCTCTGCCAACCGAAATCCATTCAAAAAAGGCACCTATCGCTGCAAAAACGCGTTCTGTGTGATCAGGCCCTAAGAAAGTGTAAAAAAACAGCACAGACAAAAATTTAGTAAAATAGCAATTATTTTATTTAGCTTTAAGTAAATGGTAAATGGACACATATATATACATATATATATGTATTTATATAGCACTTTTAACAGACCCTATGGCCATCCAAAGTGCTATAAATTTGTGCTTCACATTTACCCATTCATACACCGACGGCGGTGTCTGCCATGTAAGGCGCCATCCAGTTCGTCGGGAGCAGCTGGGGTTAGGTGTCTTGCTCATGGACACTTCGACACTTGGTCAGGTGGAACTGGGGATTGGACCACCAACCTTTCGGTTTGTAGACAACCTACATGAACCACTGAGCCACTGCCGCCCCCAGTAGGCTATTATGTACTTTTTTTTATTAAAAGTGCACTATGTAAAATGTTTGCAGTAAAATATCCAAAATACACTAGGCCAGTGTTATATATTTTGTTTGGTTGAGCAATTACAATTTCCAGTTTATTTTACAGAAACACTTTACTCTTAGCAGTGCAACAAGTGTCATAGCAGCCGGCGAGCGAACGCACAGAGTAACGTCATAACATAATTTTCAACACACTGCGTTACCTCGTACTCATGACCGGAAAGGCGGAAATGGCGCTGGTGACTGTAGCATCGTTTTTACCTCTTGTACACCACCGGAAACACGCACGCGGCGCCCTCGGATCAGTCAGGCGTAGTGGTGTACAAGAGGTAAAAACGATATAAATACTGTTCGTTTTCTCACACAAACCGCTCGTTTCGTGTCTTAGGCCATCAGTGTGTACTTACGATGGGGGATTGTTTAATTTGGACTTCTCTGTGTATGCTCTTTGAGGTGGTGACCATAGACCTGCATTATGAGAGGCACAGACAAGAACGGTTTGACCTAAAATGATCAAAATTGAAACTATTGGGGAAACAAATACTCCTGCATCTCGGATGCCCATGAGGTAAGCTGAAACATATCAAAATTTTATTTCAAAGTGAACTATCCCTTTAAATGTAAGGAAAAAATTTAATAATTTTTAATTTTTAACTAAAAGAGATTAGATAGATAAGCGACATATACCGGAATTGTGGTATAAAAATAAGCAATGGTATTCGGTATGAACCGGTATACTGCTCAGCACTAGTCCAGACCTTCTGCCGTCAATATGAAAGTCTGGCTACGCAAGACTACTTGTCCAGAAACTTTTATCCCAGTTCTTCTGTGATAATCTGAATGTTTGTAAGACAGAAATAAAGATAAGACTGGTTGAAAAGACTGTTTGTGAAGCTGTTTCATGACACCTGCTCTCTCTGAATCAGCAGCAGCGCCAACACAGAGCTGAACGTTCGCTGTGATCATACTTCAAAGGTTTAATAAGATTGTGATCTTTTAACGATTAATCGTGCAGCTCAAATATAGATAAATAGATCGATCTAGAATTTTCACAACCTTGATCTTAGACGGCTGCACACAGTGCATCAAGAGCACGTCTTAAAAAACAGACAGCTCACTAGCTTTTGGAACAGAGCACATGTGTTTTTGAAAAGCATGTAAAGTGTTGATTTAGGAACTTACAGTTTGCTTGTTCTCAGCATTGGAGCATCTGATGTTGGAGTCGGTCCGACGGCACACTGCCCTCCAGACAGTCTACAACACAAGAGAAACCTTCTGAGTACAGTTTGTTCATTTACAGCTAACCGGAGATTATTACTCCGACTGCAATGCATCTTTTAAAATGACCAGAAATGTTGATTTAGGTTTAAGCAGCACTACATGCTTTTTAGAATGGGGATATTTTTTTATTGACGCTGCTTGATACCCGTGGGCCTGCTGACCCCACAATTTGAAAAGTAATTTGATATTGCGTGGGAAGGTATATGTATGTGTGGGCCCTGCTGTTCTGGCTTAATAGAGGCTGTATGTATGTGTGTGTGTGTGTGTGTGTGTGTGTGTGTGTGTGTGTGTGTGTGTGTGTGTGTGTGTGTGTGTGTGTGTGTGTGTGTGTGTGTGTGTGTGTGTGTGTGTGTGTGTGTGTGTGTATGTGTGTATGTGTGCTTGGGTAGGTGGGCAAACAAAGATAAAGTCAGGGGCGGGAATGGCAGGAATGGCGGCCAGCCCCCCACGCTTCAGTCTGTCAGGATAGGTTTGTGTGAAACCTTTCCCGGGCTTCTTCCAAACTACAAAGAAAACATTTTAGGGTTTTGTAATCCCTCCCGCAGCCTCTCAAAGCCCCAGAGTCCTCCACAGCCATACAGTCCGCAGCCCACCTCTCCCTCTCCCCCTCATGAGACCTGATCTGCCTTCCTGTTGACGTCAAAGTGAATTAGAGCAAGGAGAGCGCAGCGGCTCCCCCCGGGGGGCTGGAGGGCTAATCATGCTGTTCCTCACTGGCCTCAGAGGAAGCATTAGCGTTCCAGTTGCAGCAGACCACCACATCTACAGCGCAGGGCCCCTTCACAAACAACCAGGCCACCAAACACACACAGACACACAGACACACACACTTATTTAAAGAAATAAACACTAATAAGTTCCTCGTACACCACACCACAATACCCTCCGAACCAGATGAACAGAAGATTTGTGGGTTTTGCCCTTCCCACCCCTCATTCAAACCCCCAGAGAAAGCCGAACTTTAGGGTAAACCTCCTTCTCTAATACACAGAGCACCTCTGTGAAATGCCTAATCCTCAGTCGCCACACCGACCTCCTGCCCGAACTCTGAATAATGACTCCACATATAGCGAAGGAGACTGTGTGACTGACCTGATTCCTGCTGAGATGAAGGTGGCTGGGCTACTCTCTAAAGTGTGTTATTTTAGTACTATTTATAAACTATTTTAGCATTTTTAATATTTAGAATTAGCTTTGGTTACACTTTATTTGAAGGTGTCATCGTTACAGTGTAATCATATATTTAAGTACTGATTATTAATTAACAGCATATACTTACTATAGGGTTATGGTAGGATTAGTGTTTGGTTTAGGGTAGGTTGCATGTAATTATATATAATTTACTGTTATTACTATGATACGTACATGTAACAAGGACACTGTAAAATAAATTGTTACCTTAGCTTTTATTTTTTATATTTAAGCTTTCATTTTTATTTAAGTTTAAGCATTAGCTTTAAAGGCATCATGAACTGGATTTTTTTATTATTTTATAATGTTTCCTGAGGTGCACTTCATCACCTCTACATCGAAAAATTTCACAATTTAAAAATAAATCGCTATTTTCTACCCTGATTGTAGCCTCTGATTTGAACGCTGTTTGAAGGGGCGTGTCTGCTGTGAGACTTTAGTGTAAACGCCCACTGCTGTGATTGGCTGCTGCGAGACTTCAGTGTAAACGCCCACTGCTGCGATTGGCTGCTTCGAGACTGCAGTCTAAACGCCCACTGCTGTGATTGGCTGCTTCGAGACTGCAGTCTAAACGCCCACTGGTGTGATTGGCTGCTTCGAGACTGCAGTCTAAACGCCCACTGCTGTGATTGGCTGCTTCGAGACTGCAGTCTAAACGCCCACTGCTGTGATTGGCTGCTTCGAGACTGCAGTCTAAACGCCCACTGCTGTGTTTGGCTGCTGCGAGACTTCAGTGTAAACGCCCACTGGTGTGATTGGCTGCTGCGAGACTTCAGTGTAAACGCCCACTGCTGTGATTGGCTGCTTCGAGACTGCAGTCTAAACGCCCACTGCTGTGATTGGCTGCTTCGAGACTGCAGTCTAAACGCCCACTGCTGTGTTTGGCTGCTGCGAGACTTCAGTGTAAACGCCCACTGCTGTGATTGGCTGCTGCGAGACTTCAGTGTAAACGCCCACTGCTGTGATTGGCTGCTGCGAGACTTCAGTGTAAACGCCCACTGATGTGATTGGCTGCTGCGAGACTTCAGTGTAAACGCCCACTGCTGTGATTGGCTGCTGCGAGACTTCAGTGTAAACGCCCACTGCTGTGATTGGCTGCTGCGAGACTTCAGTGTAAACGCCCACTGCTGTGATTGGCTGCTGTGAGACTTCAGTGTAAACGCCCACTGCTGTGATTGGCTGCTGTGAGACTTCAGAGTTTAAAAAAAAAAAGTGTTGAATATATAGCATTATATTTAGATCCATTAACATCACAGGTTGTGGTGATGAGAACTGAGCAGATGACAACGGGATTATTGCACTCTCAAAAAAAATTTACACAGTGAATAACAATGAAAACACAGTAAGAGTTTGATTGATGAAACGCCCAGATAAACGTGTGCTGTTTGATTGACAGCTTCAGCGACAGCAAAAACAGTGTTCTTTGTTTGCTTTCTGTATTTAATTTAATCACAATTTAAATAACAGTTTAATTTCATGCTAAGAGAAACAATGTGAAGTATTGGTTTTGATCGGTTAGTCTGCTTTACTGATGCATTAACAGTATTGAATGATCATCAGAAATCACTGATCACAGATCAGGCATTAGAATTAAAACAGTAACTCACATGTTTGTAACGTTGCTGACGGATACATATTGTAAAAGTCTGTTTGCAAAGCCTGCGCCGAAATTGCGAATACATTACCAGAGAATTCACAGTGAAATGTTGCAAATACAAATAAATATTCCAAAGCTGTTTTTGGAATAACAAAGAAGTTTTAAAGGTCCCGTTCTTCGCATTTCCATCTTTCAAACTTTAGTTAGTGTGAAATGTTGCTGTTGGAGCATAAATAATACCTGTAAAATTATAAAGCTCAAAGTTCAATGCCAAGCGAGATATTTTATTTAACAGAAGTTCCCTTTCAAAGCCTACAGCGAACGGCCGGTTTGGACTACACCGCTGCACTTCCTGCTGTAATGACGTCACTAGAACCGTTTGTTGACTAAAGCTCCGCCCACAAGAACACGCAAAATAGGGGGCATTGTCTCATTGCTCTCCCACGTGGAGAAGAGCGCGCATTCAGCGCTTGCATCGCCCCATTATGGTAAGAGACCTTTCCGGTACGTGCGCTAAGCTGCTGTCCAATCACAACACGGGAAGCGCTGGCCCAATCAGAACTCGTTACGTGTTTCTGAAGGAGGGACTTCATAGAACAAGGAAATCATCAGGCCGTTTTTAGGACAGAGGAAACAGCGCTGTACAGATAAGTCAATTGTGTGAAAAATACTGTTTTTTTACACGCGAAACATGAACTCATGTTATATTGCACACAGTAAACACAATCAAAGCTTCAAAAACACACGAAGAACAGGACCTTTAAGTTATGAAACTTAAAGGATATTTTTAACGACCTCTTAACTGTTAAAAGATTAAGGAAAAATGTAATTCTCAGTTCATGACCCCTTTGAATAATACTGATGTTAGTAATTTTAGTACTTCTACTTAAGATCTGTTCACACCAATGACAAGACAACCATAGTTTTAATAATCGTTCTAATTCTAGGAGAATGGAAAACAGCTATAACAATAACAATACAAAGGAATAATAGTATTGGAGTAACTTCCAGCTGATGAAGAAGAAGAAAAAAAAGAAAGAAAAAAAAATTACTGATAGCCAATCAGAATCTACTTTAACGAGCTTGAGCTTTTAAAGCAGTGAGTTTTCTCCACAGCGTGATGGAAAAGAGATTAGAATAAAGTCTGCATAAAAGAAAAAGTCTGGCGCACTGAAGGCATGTAAATGTTCATTCGCCTTTGTGTGAACAGGCTTTTACTGATTAATCAAACAAAATAAAAAAAACTTAGCATATTTCATTATATTATATTAGAGATGTATTACCCAGTGCCTGATTTCTTTTTGGACACCTCTTAAAAAGCAAGCAAAACATTTAAGATGAATGTCAATGCTAACAGACAGCTTTCTCCAGTGTTATATGGTCCTTTTATCTGCTCAATCTTGACTGTCCTATAAAAATATATATGACTACGCAGTCAATACATCAACACGTTTTAAACACCGTCTTTAACGCAACTCAAGAACTCAAAATCCCTCTGATTTTGACCCAGGAAAGGCAAGGTGGTAATGACCCACAATGCCTTGCCAATAACAGCCCCCCAGCTGTTCAAAGACTGCGAGAACAACATTTGCTGCCGGGGGTTTTAGAACTTCTTGTTCCTATGACAACCACAGAACAATTCATATTCCGCGTGTCTCTCTTCTAATAAAGTGTGTTACATTAGAGCGTAATTGTATTTCTATGCAATATATGAAAAACAGCCTGATAGCAGTCGTCAAAAATGTCTGGAAGAATGACAGACTCTTTGTCTGTATCGGAAGACCGCCTGAAGAGATTTTGGCATCACAAAATCACTAAAAGTGGATAAAAAATGCAACCTTTAAATATGTACGGCAAGCCGGAACTGTGCTACTCAATAGGCATGCGACGCATTAAACTATCAATAGCTTTTACAGGCATCCTGGCGGAGGGTCTGTGTCTTTAAAGGGTTAGTTTACCCAAAAATGAAAATTATTTCATTAATTACTCACTCTCATGTCGTTGGACACCCGTAAGACCTTCAGAACACAAATGAAGATATTTTTGTTGAAAGCTGAGAAAGGCTTCAGATAGGCCTTCATTGGCATTCATTCCCACTCACAAGACCCATAAAGGCAATAAACACATCAATACAAAGTCCATCTCACTACAGTGGCTGTACAATAATTTTGCAATGTGATGAAAATAGTTATTGTGAGCACAAAAATCAAAATAACGACTTTATCAGCCAAGTTATTGACGTGAACTCGACGCATGCGTGAGAATATGACGCAGCTCCACCATTCGAATACATGACCCGGAAGAGGAGCGCCGCTATCGCCTGAGTTCATGTCTGAGACCTACACAGAAGACAATAACTTGGCTGATAAAGTCATTATTTAGATTTTTTTGCGCACAAAAACTATTCTCGTCGCTTCGTAAAATAATTGTACAGCCACTGCAGTGAGATGGACTTTGTATCGATGTGTTTATTGCCTTTATGGGTCTTGTGAGTGGGAATGTACTGAATGCCAATGGAGGCCTTTCTGAAGCCTTTCTCAGCATTCAACAAAAATATCTTCATTTGTGTTCTGAAGATGAACGAAGGTGTTACGGGTGTCTAACGACATGAGGGTGAGTAATTCATGAAATAATTTTCATTTTTGGGTGAACTAACCCTTTAAGATTACTTATTGTAACTTAGAAGTGTGGCAGGACCAAGGAAGTATGATGAGTGGAATGATAGCAGAATTCCTGGGAATTAGAAGGGATTTAGCGGACAATAGTAGGTATTCCCACTAGTGTAACTAGACCCTAGTTGGCGTCATGAGAGGCTTAAACTTCACATTAAACCAGTGTGCAGCTGACACAAAAGGCCGCTCCAGACACAACAAGGGGAATACGGAGCAACACACAGGCGCATTAAAGCTTATATATACACACTGAGAACAAAACAAACGCACATGCTGCACCAAGCTAACGTTTATTTTGTTACCATTCAGACGACACGCAAACTCATAAAGCAATATTAGCGCCTAATGAAGTATACGCTGTGCTCTCTGTGTCGAAACAACACTTTCACACTCAGTGCGTAATACATTTCTCTTGATCTGAATCTTGAGATATTTGCTGCAGTCTTCTCCACATTAGCGAGCTATGGAAATCCAAACAGGAAAAGGACTTAACTGCTAAAAATATCTCTAGGCGATGCAATGAGACAGGTAGATCTGGGCTCTTATCCGAAACAAATCCTTCTAAATCTTTTAAATGGCGCACAACCTCACCATGAAATTTGGATTTACCTCAGACTTTTGGAGAAGAGTTTATGGGAACTTTTAAAATCTTTTGAATGGCAGAATCTGTAATGATCCAGTCAGTTTGCATTATAACGTCATGTTTATATAAATAAATGTAAACTGATAGTTTCATGATTGTTTTAAGACTGAATTAAAACAAAAAAAAAATGTTTACACAAAGTACATGCACACTACTGTTCAAATGTTTGAGGTTTGTAAGATTGTTATTTTTTTTATCTCTTATGCTCAGCAAGGCTGCATTTATTTTATTAAAAATACAGTAAAAACATAACATTAGGAAATATTACTATGCTTTCAGAAAGTCAGGGCCCTATTTTGCACCCGCGCAAAGCACGCTTTTCCCTCCACAGAAGCACGTCACTAAACTAGTGAATAAACTTGCGCTCCCTGGGCGGTTCAGCGCAAAAAAGGAGGCGTGTTCCAGCGCAAACAATCCCTGGTGCTATTTTGCTGTTCCATTAAACAATTGCACCACTGACCAGGAAAAACGTAGTCTAAAGTCAGTGGCGCGTTGCGCGTTGTTCATTTTGCTATTTTAAGAGCGCATGCTTGACCATAATGTACAGCGTGCACAACTTGCAGACACTTTGCTCATGTAATCTACACAGATGCAGCAGTTATTTTACGCCATAATAATAGCAATAATGGAACTTGCGCACCTGCTTTTAAAGGGAATGTTGGGTGACGCTCTGATTGGTTTATTCATGTTACGCCCAAACCACACCTATGAATAATGAAGCTACTTCAGACCAACCCATTTTAGATTTGCGCCAGGCGCAGGAGCCATTTATCCCGCCGGGAAAATAGCAACAGCGCCGAGACCCGCCCACAAAGTTACTTGCGCTTCGTGCTTTGGCACTTGCGTTTCAGATCGTTAAAATAGGGCCCTCAGTGTTGAAAGTCAACACCATTGTTGAATATTGGAGGCGGGGCTCATTTGCATATTCATGACACTGCGTACTAAATGAGGCAACGGTGTTGAGTTACATTCAAGTTATTTTATAATTTCACAGGAAAAACATTTACATATGTCATTTTGGTGATCAAAGAGGAGTTTTAAGGGATACATTTATTGACTACAGGGGGATTTAATATATTTTAAAACGTAATTTATTCCAGTGATGTTAAAGTAGCCATTAGTCTTCCATGTCACATGATCCTTTTGGTGCTCAAGTAACATTTCTTATTATAATCACTATTAAAATATTTGTTGTTATTTGTTTTTTTGGAAACTTGGAAACATAATTCTTTAATGAATATGAATTTCAAAAGAACAGCATTTATTTGAAATATAAATATTTTGTTACAATGTAAAAGTCTGTCACTTTTGCTCAGTATAATGCATCCTAGCTAAATAAAAGTATTGTTTTCTTAATGACGCTTAACTTTTGAATGGTAGTGTAGCGGTTACCTGTGCAAACCCGCCACCATGATGTTACCAATGAACATTATTAGTACTAAAACTAACATGACAAAAGCCGCTGGTCACCTCGCTGTGTGGAATATCCATCCCTTTGCTCATATGTTCTTTCGTTTCTCTCTGCTCACCGGAGATCTCTGGCCCTCAGCCAAACTTCATCTCCCATCTGCCCAAACCCAGACACTCTCTGAGGCCTGCAGCTCGCTCTGCTTCCTGTCCTGGGACTTTAGGAATGAGTGCTGGGACACGGGAAAGTCAGACACTGAGCTTTCATCAGATTCTCTGGCTTAAGATGGTTTTCATGAGTCTGTCGCATACACACCAGATGAGACACACGTTCAGACTCATGCGAACGCATGTGTGCGCTCTAAGGCAGAAACTCGAGAACGCAAACTGCTGTGCTTAGCTAATACATTAAAGGGATAGTTCAGCCAAAAATGAAAATTACCCTAAGATTTACTCACCCTCAAGCCATCCTAGGTGTATGACTATCTTCTTTCAGACAAACACAATCAGACTTATATAATAAATTTAAAAAATTGTGCTCTTCCAAGCTTTATATTGGAAATGAATGGCTGTCCTGATTTTAAAGTCCAAAAAAGTGCATCCATCCATCCATCATAAAAGTAATCTATACGCCTCCAGGGGGTTAATAAACACCTTTTGAAGCAAAGCAATGTGTTTGTGTAAGAAAAATATCCATATTTAAACTAAAGTAACTAGCTTCCGACAGACGGCCATATGCATCGATTTATGGCAAAAGAGCAACCTCTCAATCAATCAATCAACTTTATTTATATAGCGCTTTTACAATGACGATTGTTTCAAAGCAGCTTCACAGTGTTAAACAGGACTATATTGCAACAAACTTTGATTTGGCTGAACAGTCGCTCTGGAGAAAAACGGTGATGTTATCAGCTCATTTAAAGTTATCATACAGCGACAACCACTGACCTAATGTAACTAACATTAACGTTTAGCGAATCGAAAGTTATCAAGGGATAATGGCATGATGTAGTGTGTGTGTGTGTTCATGACTCTTAAGCTCCGCCCACTGCAATCCTCCATGAGTTCAGCTGTTTTCAGAAAGAATCGGTACAGTGTATCTGTCTTTTATAAATATGATAAAACTAAAGACTCTTTAGAGATATGAAGGATGCAATACTGCTCTTGAGCGGCAGCCCGTATCCGCTAAGAGCCTAAGTAGTGGGAATAAATCCATGATGTGTTTCAAACTAAGAAGGTTTTAATTCTAATTTTGAAATGAACATATTTTGCATGTCGAATGAAGACAGTAAGGCAGAAAATGCAAAATAAACACAATAGAAATAAAACTAAATGATGATGTCAACAGAAAGTGAACGTCCCAGCTACTCCCCCCTTCCTCAATGCTATCCACAACTAACAGGTAATATGCACTTACACACCAAGTTACGTAACAAACCTGTGACAATTTCAAAATAAAAGACATCAGACCATACCTGCAGGCACCTATAACTCTTTACATACTCAAGATTAACATGAGATTGGAAGAAACGGTGTGTTTTATGTACCCTTTAAATAACACAAACAATAGGATACTGCACTATTGACTTTAGAGCAGGTTTGTGTTGGTCAATGGTCAGTCGTTTTCAGTTCCTCAAAATAGCAACACACCAACAATGCTCCTGAACACACCTGGTTTTCCAACTAACACACCCATGGATGAACGCGAGTGCATTTGCCATTTAAACAACGTGGAGTTGGACGTCAAAACGATAACTTCGTCCGGTTGAAACTAGCAGAAAACAGTTGACGTCACATTGCAGAGAGTGTATGATAAGGCCCTTTATTTTTAAAGCAATAATATAAACAAATCAGAAATAAAATGATTGGCATTAGTTGACTTGAAAAAGAGATAAAACTGAGCATCAGTAGTGGCTACAGTGTCCCTAGTGGCAAAATTGAGAATGCAACAGCTACTTTGTACATTGTCTTCTGACACATTTCAGAAACAAAATCCCTCCACCACAATGACAATGACCTCCTTTTTAACATACTATGGCTTGAGAGTCTTTAATCCAGGTTTTACTTTGCTCTAATGTATCATTTACCAGGTTTTCCACTCTTGCACTCTGATAACATTGGCAGGTTTAGGAAGGACAGTGAGGAATTCCCCTACACTATATGTATTCACCATGACCTCTCACTCTGTTTTTCCACCCTCCTTTTCTAACGGGAAGGAAAAGGTTAACCCTTTCGCTCTTGCGCAGGCTAGTTGTGTTGATTGCTAAAGTCAGCTGTGCTAAAAGGTGTGATGAGCTGTATTAAATGTCTATGTTGGTTTATAAATACATCTGGAGTGCAAACGACCACCAGAATGGGGGTCCACGTTACGACAGAGATAAAACAGGGCAGGTGTCTGGCATATTTCGCGTTACTGCCACCTTCTGCACATTGCATTGCACTTCTGTTCCAAATCCACCAAGGATGTTTTAACCACCTGGGTGCACGGGCCTGGCTTCTCTCCCTAGCGGCGAGGGCATTTGCCGCCCTCGCTCTCCCCAAAAACTTGTGTCATCCTAGCCTGGCTATGGCGGAGCGCCACATGCATGCGTCTACATTTCCCCCACGCTCTGGGGCAGCAGCTGTTTATGTTTCACTTTTAGCTCAGAGCTGTCATCAGTCCTTCCTGAAGGGCAACGTTATAAAGTTCTAACAGTCAGGGAGCACAAGATTGTTTTCCACGCAGTTGTGGTCGATAAATGGCTGATGCATCGCTGATCAGTCTCCTGGCTGTTATCGCACCCAGTGTTTGCGGACTCGCATTAATATCATCCCCCGTATGGCAAGTGATGATTTCTCCGAAGACCATCCGTTTCTAGAGTTTCACACAAAGCGGGCCACAATTTCGTCTGCTATATTTATCTCCCTCTAAGTTTTCAATTGAACAGTCACCAGAAGTCTCATGGCTAGCAGCTGGAGAAAAACAAAGTACAGGCGTCTGTCCGCAAGATCATCAACTAGTCAATTTAGCAAGGTCACCTATAGAGTACAGTTTACAGCGCATCAGAACGCTGACATTTTGTGGGAAAGGTGCACTGCAAAGACAAAGAAGAAAAATATGATTGCTATAGAATAAAAATAAATAAATAAATAAATATTATATATATATATATATATATATATATATAAATTATCAATTTAAAGTATATTTTAACATAATATTAAAATAAAGTATTTTAATAAATGAACATTATAATTTGTTTATAATTTTTAAGTACATTTTAACAAATAATCATATATATATAATTTTAAAGTTTATTTTAATATAATATGATTATATTTAAATAAATTATACTTTTAATAAATCAACAATATGTGTGTATGTGTGTGTGCATGCGTGCGTGCGCGTGTGTCTAAAAGACTTCTTTTGGAGTGACATTTACATGCAAGATAAACTTAAAAAGTTAATAATTTGCTATCTAATAATATAAATGATAATGCAAAATTATATCCAGTAAAACACAAATCAAAAGGAAAGCTTTTCTAGTTTGGTGTTTCTGCAGGAGTCTGAGGTGTCGATGAGGCGGTGGAAGTACATTAAACCAAACGCTAAGGAAACACTGCAGCAATGTGCTAATTTATTGTGAAATAACTACTTTGGGAATAAAAGATTGTTTAATGTTCTGAGATATTTCCAAACACTCGAGCGAGAACACACTCATTCTGCAACCTTTTATATGTTTACACTCCAGTTGAAAGGAAACAACTTTATATCTTATGGGGCTCCTAAAAACAAACCCGAGCGAGAGGGAGTGGAAGGCGGTTCAGCGTGGTTGGAACATCCATTAGAAAGCCAAAAATATGTTGTTGAGGCCTTTTGTTGGCGATTGCAACCATCTCTTAAATCTGAAATGACATGAGGTTTTCCCAAAACTGTCGGCACATACTGTACGAAAGCAATAAAGCAGCTGGTGTGTGTGAGCGTGTGTGTGAAATCTCTCAAGTGCTCGAGGAAGGCAGAGCACCCCGCAGCCTAAAATCGTGCTGCTTATACTGATGTATCAAATATAACCCACCAGCAGCGCTAAACACGCCGAGCTCTGAGGAACTCAGATATAATGATGAACGCTCGCACTGTTGGACAACATATATAAATAGATAAATAATAGATGAATTAGCAACTTTTTCAGCACTAAATAGCAGTGATTGCAGAAATCACTTTTAACTTACATCACTTTTCAACCAAATCTGACTCTGCTGCAACCAGGAGAGTCCAGTAGCACTGAGAAAAGTGTGTTTTTATTTAGCTATTTTGAGCTACAATATGAGTATCTCCATTGTGATCGGCTGTGATCCTGCTTTCCAATCATTTCCAAATCCATTCCCCCTCAGATATGGAGATTTTTTTTTACTAGTGGCCTTTTTAACCAGGATTTTGCAGTAGCTGTCAAACAGGGAAAGGATACATATTTTGACAGCTACTGAAAAAAAATATTTTTATCAATTTGAATAAAAATGAAAATATGTCCTTTGTCTTATAATATACATAGTAATATCAGTGAATCTTTTTAGCTACAACCATGAATATGTCAAAGTTTTCCTTCCGTATATAGGAAAATGAAGTGATGGGGATTATTTATAAAATTGAGTACTTTGATGAGGAATCACATTATCTTTTCTCAAAAATCGTATATATGTGTGCAAGCGCGTATGTGTGTGTGGCCTTGTAAACCCTACATAATGGGGACAAAATTTCCCCAGAAAGATGGCAATTATCCAAAATCCTTGTCCTTGTGGGGATATTTCTTGGTCCCTGTGAGGAAAACATCTTATAAATCATACAAAGTGATTAAAGTAAAATTGTAGAAAGTTTCCTATGATGGGTAGGTTTAGGGTAGGGTAAATGTAAGGGGATTAAATATACAGTTTACAAAGGATAAAATATTATGTGGAAAGTCCCCATAGAACATGGAAACACAACAAGTGTGTGTGTGTGTGTGTGTGTGTGTGTGTGTGTGTGTGTGTGTGTGTGTGTGTGTGTGTGTGTGTGTGTGTGTGTGTGTGTGTGTGTGTGTGTGTGTGTACAGCCACGGTCATAAGTTTACATACACCTTGCAGAATCTGCAAAATGTCCATTTATTTAACAAATTAAGCGGGATCATACTTATTTAGTACTGTCCTTAATAAGATATTTTATATAAAAAAATGTTTGCATACACAAGACAAAATAAAAGTTGAATTTATAAAAAGGACCCCATTCAAAATTTTATAAACACTTTATACAAAGTGTGTCATTCCCTGGATTATAACTTTTTGAATATGAAGATTAGGTTTAATGGCATTTAATTAGCTTACCAATGCTGCATTTATTTGATTAAATATACGAAACAAACAGTAATATTGTGGAATTTTATTACAATTTAAAATATGTTTTTTTTTATATATATATATATATATATATATATATATATATATATATATATATATATATATATATATATATATATATATATATATATATATATATATATATATATATTAAAGTGTAATTTATTCCTGTGATCAAAGCTGACTAGCAAATTAACTGTGATAATGTGAGAAAATGTTGAAGGTGTCTGAATAAATTTACGGTTGACTGTGTATATATATATATATATATATATATATATACACACACACACACACACACACACACACACACACACACACACACACACACACACACACACACACACACACACACACACACACACACACACACACACACACACAGTCAAGCATAAATTTATTCAGACACCTTCAACATTTTCTCACATTATCACAGTTAATTCGCTATAGTTAAGGTAATGGTAATAAAATATGACAAGAACTCAGAGTTAAACTGTCAGAACAAATTCATCTTGATATTGTCAGATAACTTTGATAGAAAGGGATGGAATGGATTACAATCCACCAATCAGCTGTTAGATTTAACTACACCATTAGATAATACCAGTTTAGCTCAACCAATGATCAAACAGCACTTCATTTAGTTCAGTATGTGGGGTCAAAGGTCGCATTAATTAAAGAAAAACACTTCAGTAAAACATGCTCAGGTCAAAGAGTCGGAATCATTTTGCTGCCAAATTGTGATCAGTTTTACTGGTAGTCACTTTATGAAGAACTGTTGGGTATAATATGTCACAGTTTACTTTATTTTTCTATCCTCACTTGAACTATAAGTGAACTATAGTGTCCTGCACACACTCAGAAAAAATGATATCTGCTGTCTGAACCATTTTTGGTTTGACTGTATAAATGCGCCTGAAACTAAACTAGACTTAGTGGTCTCAGTAAAAAAAACAGAGACATAGTTTTCAAGCAGAGAAACTTCTGCAAGCTGTAAATCAAACATTACGGCTAAAGCCTCCGGGAAGCCAGGTGCTTTATAACGTCCCAGAGGCTGCTCTGTCCTAATGCATTTTATTAAGGAAAAAGAAGACGAATAAAACCCCACTCCTAACGGTATTTGCAAAGCAACAAGCCAATAAAACTAGCTGAGATACACCACTTTGCAAATAAAACTCAGATCCATTTATCTGGATTGATATGCATTTATAACCTTTTTAAAACGAGTGAATTAGCCGCCATTCTGGAGTCGCTCGCAATCTAAGGAAAGCCATTTAAATGCGTTAATAAAAGGAAAAATAACTCGGTCTTTGCTGTTAAGTGATTCTGTCATGTACTGACGCCATTACAGGCGTTTTGCACACATACAGCTACTGATCAATGCCTTTCAATGGATCTGAGCTTGAAAGAGGATGATGGAAACGTGGGGGGTTCTGTTCGAAACACAACAAAAGATGCACAAATAGATCAGCGGGAGAGGAAGCTCCGATATAGCCCGGTGTCAAAGGTCCAAATGAAATCAGGTGGTTGGAATCAATGGTGGTCTGTGTGTTTGAATGCTCCAGAGGACAGAACAGGAAATGTGTGAATGGGAGAAAAACATGCCTTTATGAATGATGTCATTGAAACGGGACGAAGCGAGATGCCACTTTCGGAGAAGATAGCTTTTACAGTAATAGATGAGCATTCAATGCACTATTTCAGCTCTAATAAAAACACCGCACTCCAAAAGACAGGAGAGCGAAATGCACACAATGCACCACTGGAGAACATCTATCTCTCTCCAGTCACGCCAAATGACACCAACGTATGAAATGTGTAAAACATGTGAGAACTACAATTCACATACTCGCTCTAATAGAGAAAATATTAAACATCATTCTCTCTCAACCTTAGTCAAGCACTCTCTGCCTCTAGCACATTATTTTAATTTGACTAGTTATTATACTCATGCATATATTTATATATTGGGGGGAGGGTATGAATTGGTATTGGGTACTGGGTATTTTTTCCACTACTTTGATCTCAAAAAGAATTCAAGTAAAATATTTTCAACCTTCATCTGTTCTGAGAAACTACTCAGAAATATAATACATTCAGAATTTGGTAGAAGTGTTTGTATTTCCCTCAGTGACGCCGAGTACATTTATTTGTTTTATCAGCATTCCACAAGAGATAAGAACAAAGGCACTCAGAGGTTTACAGTCTTGTTCAAGGTTTTTAAATTCAGAATTAATAATAAGCTGCTGCTAATTTAACTCTGCTTTTGATCCTCGTGAAGTAATTATTTCTGTTATGAACAACTTTGACTGTCATTTGCATGAGATAATAATAATAATAATAATAATAATAATAATACTTTATTATACCAGAGCATTGGTTTTCAGGGCAATTGGGTGTCTTACTGGTCAAATTCAAAAGATCCCACCCCTAAATCAAAATATGAGAATCTGATTTCTAGAAATGGCTTGGGTCCCTCCTGCTATGCTTGATGATCCACCAGATCCACCAAAAAAATGTATATTTAAATTAGCACACTTAGTTTCATTTTAAGTGTTATTTACTTAAATACATTTAGAATTTAGCTTTATTTCTAAATAGTAATATGGGATATTGTTTTTTAGCTATTAACTAGCACATTTAGTTAAAATGTTAGAAAAATTAGAAAAACTTCCATAAAAGTTTTGTTTTAGTATCATTGACATGGCCGTCGGAACCATTGTAAGTTGGTGGGACAAGACCCACCCAGTTTTTAAGAGCAATGCTATTAGACCCAATCACTTTTACTGTCTCAGTTCAGCGCATGTCTGCCCACCTACCCATAATCAATAAACACTTTGGCTACATCTACACTAATCCGGATAAATTTAAAAACAGAGTTTTCTTCTAAAAACGCTCTGCGTCCACACTATCATTTTCAATCGTTTTCCAAAAAAATTTAATCTACACTGAAACGTCTGAAAACGCTTACATCCCCGTACTGCGCATGAGCAAATCCAAGACGCTTCGACTTGCGTCATTTCCGCTCCTCGTTTATTTACTCTTTGAAATTTTGCGGCAATGTCGAGAAAAGGCACTGAGTTTTTTAACAGTATGTACAAACTGACATTATTATTTAAAAAGGCTGTCAAAACAGAAAGCATACAAAACAACTGCTGTACAATGTCGTTCACCATCTTGGCTGAATTGGTCATATGACTGCATCACATGGCTAAAAATGCGTCATCGTATTAAAAAGCCTCCGCTTTCACAGTCCACATTACTACGCGCACGCGAAGACGGCGTTTTCAAAATTATCCGCTTTAGAGAGTGTTTTCAAAACGATACGTTTTCATTGACTTAAAATGCTGTCTCAGTGTGGACAGAAGGCCAAAACGGAGAGAAAAATATAAAACGTATTAGGGTGGACATGGCCTTTATTATTAAACACGTTACACTGTTTATTTCCAGTTTTCTAATATTTTCTCAACTTTTATTTAAAATAAATAAAAAAAGGGAGTAGAGCAAATTCGACAAAAGGCGGATTCGAACCTCTGGTCGATTTGTATCAGAACGTTCTGCCATGTGCTTTACCCCTATACTATTGCCACTGTGAATAAGTCACTGTCTTCCGTAAATTTGTCCAGCCCAATCAGATGTTTAGTAAACAAGACAGGCTATTTGCACTTAACTCTTTCCCCGGCAAACACAAAGTTTTACATTATTTGTGAGAAAACGCTTCCCTGCTAAACACAGATTTTTCCATGTTTCCCCTGTTAGACGCTAGTGGGCGCTATTTTCTTCTGAAAGAGCACGAAATCTCCTGTCCAAAACAGACGTGAGGAAGACGCAGTAAACCAAGCGATCATATGTAAGCAAATGCATATGTAAAATAACAATCATCAACATTATACATCATATGAAAACTGCCTAATGCTGTTTTTGCCTGTCTGTGTTTGATCATCAGTCTGAATCTGATCTGTTCTCTGACAAAAATGTGCTTTCTCAGCTTTTTGTTCAAAATGTTTTTTTGTTTGTTTTTTTTAATGAAACTTACCCATGTTCAAGTGTTGATAAAAAAGAATGCATGAAGCTAGTATAAAAAAAAAGTTTAAAAGAAGAGGGTCAGCTCTCTCTTTTGATATATTGCATGCTCAATATTCATAAAACAAAATATTCTATGGGCTATTACATTTTTGTGAAAATTGTCAAAAACCTTTTTTTATTTTTAACGCTGGCAGGGAAAGTAAGTGGCATGTATACCACTAGTAGATCTAGTAGATAGTAGATCTACTCCAATCAAATTTATTGCAGGAGGACCCACCCATATTTATTTATTTTCCGACGCCCATAATCATTGATATACTATTGTAGTTTTTATTAGATTTATAATAAAATTAGATTTAGTAGATTTATTTGCTATATTTTCATTTTAAAGTTTTAGTAATTTTGTTGTTTTCCCTCCCCACGTGCATCAATGAGCCTTGGCCGCCCATGACCCTGTGGCCGGTTCTCCACTGGTCCTTCCTTGGAGCACTTTTGATAGATACTGACCACTGCAGACCGGGAACAGCCCACAAGAGCTGCAGTTTTGGAGATGCTCTGACCCAGTCGTCTAGCCATCACAATCTGGCCCTTGTCCAACTCGCTCAAATCCTAATGCTTGCCCATTTTTCCTGCTTCTAACACATCAACTTTGAGGACAAAATGTTCACTTGCTGCCTAATATATCCCACCCACTAACAGGAGCCGTGATACTCAGATTATCAATGTTATTTACTTTACTTAGTCATAATGTTATGCCTGATTGGTGTATTTAAATGGAGCAGAAGTAACAGCGCATTGGTTTTCAGTTGCTCGGGTGTTGCTTACTGGACAAATTAAAAAGATCCCAGCCCTAAATCAAAATATGAGATTCCGATTTTATAGAAATGGCTTGGCTTCCTCCGTTTTATTTCTTTATTTAAAACTTAAAGAAAATATTTGTTTAATACATTTTATTGTATTTCAGTTAATGTCTATTTTTTCATTCAAGTAATGCAAATATTTTTTATGGCTGTATACTGTTCAAGACATTTTAAATGTTACAGATATAGAGGATGGTCAAGGACAGATTTTCATCACGTCATTTGCTACATCCATTAAAGTGCATGACAAGTTCATCACATTTGTTAACATCACATCATAGCTTCTTTTACTTTCTACTCAAGTACATTTTTAATTATATACTGTATCAGTGTTTTTCTTTGGAAAACGTTTACTTCACTACAGTCCAAAGCATAATATATAATGTCATACTTTTTACTGCACTGCATTTCATAAATAAAAGTTGTTTTTTACCTTTAACTCTTAATTGCATTAAACATGTAGTACTTTCATCCTTGTACACAAGTAAAATTTTAACTATTTTTAATGTAAGTATTAAATGATATTCAATATGAATTACAGTGCAGTAAAAATTACAATATTATGTTTTGAAATTATGTGAAGTAAGTTTTCCAAAGAACACTGATTAAGTACATATATTTGAAAAATACAATTACTTAGAAAGTAAAAATACTCCACTACTGTCCGCCTCTCTCCAAGGCCAGGGTGACATGAAAACAGCACGGCTACGGGTGTCTCTTAAGTGCCTGCACCGTGCAAATCAAGTAAATCTTCCTCCACCTCCGAGTCTCAGGAGAGGCGTTTGAATGTCGTGCCTATAGCCGTACAGGAGAAGAGCACAGCGAGGTCGTTTGGACGCACGGCCGTCCAATGCAATAACAGGCCCGCGCTCCTCAGAGAGCCATCAGGATCAGCAAAGGCTTAGCGGTGGAAGCCTGTAACAACAGAGCTCTGTCTCTGGGCATCTAAGAAGAGCAGAGAACAATGTAATATTGCTTCACCTTGAACACACAAGACCCCAGGAGATGACAGGCTGATGAATAATTCTCATTTGATGCTACTTTTTTTATTACACAAAAATAAAATTGCCATCTCATGTCAACAGATCAACCTAATGAGTACTGTAGAAAAATAGGCATTTTAACTATTAGCACCGCGAACGTATGGTTGACATTAAAAACGACGCATTAGAAAGGAAGACAATTTTTTTTAAATAGCTTCATGGAAGTCGCATCCCAATTGGTTTACAATCTTCTTTTTGCTCAGTTTACTTCCTTCATTTAGGGTGACTGAGTCATTTTATTAGTGATTAGACCAAAAGAGCTCCGGGTCCTGCGGTATTGAACCTCATTTGCTCATATAATGCGAAGAAAGGGAATATGCAAATAAAGTCGGAGTATTTTGTGTTTGCAGTTTTGCCCGTGGGCAGCTTGTCCCGCGACACAAATCATCAATTAAGATCCCAGCAGGAATCTCAGCATTTAAATTAGCCCCATACAACAACTTTTATCTTCCAGACAAAACATTACAGCCTCATGATCGCCTGCTCTGCGGAAATAAAACAGCTGATTAAATGAGATTCGACTTAAAATGGACATGCAATGTCACCTCTTGGCTAAAATTATTCAATACTTGACACTAAAGAAAGAAATACAAACTCTGCTGAGAGCTTTGTTGAGGCATATACTGGATCTGAGCACCGCTAAATATTCGTGAAGTACTTAAATACGTTTAGAATTCAGCTTTTTTTCTGAATAGTATTTGGCATATTGTGAAAGTTGTTATGTCTGACGTCAGCTGCATATTAAATCAAGTCAGTCGGAAAGAGGATTTGAGATTCTCTCCACGTTTCTGCAGAGTTTACAACTACAACATTTCAAATGATCTAATTATTGTTTCACTTATAAACAATGCTTATCAAATTGCTCACTCATTCTGATATAAACCTAACATGAAGAACATATGCATTTTAGATTTCCAGAAAGAGTATTAAAAATTACTTTGCACAAATTTGCTTCATAAGCTTGCAAACAGTTTAAAACAACCCTTAAATATCTACATTTCCTGTGTCATTTTGCCCTTCATTTCACCCAACGTCTTTACAAAATTGTCACGTTTCTCATTTTACAAAGTACCTTTAAGATTTCTTGTTTTGCCAAACGTCAGCCTGCTAGTTTAGGTTGCGAATCCAAATTTGCTGAAAAATGCACAGCCCCAAGTGGAATAAAGGGTGTCACTAAACTTTTACAAAGGACATATATCCGCCTCCGATGAGGAACTTAATCATTTCCAGTACAGTATAATAGTGTCTCTCTGCAAATCAGAACGGAATAATCAGATATAAAAATACAAAAACTTGCAATTCTGAGAAAAAAGTCAGAATTGGCAGAATTGTGAGTTTACATCTCGCAATTCTGACATTTGTCTCAGAATATGAACTTGCAATTGCGAGAAAAAAAAGAGTCAAAATTGTGAAAAAAGTCACAATTACCTTTTTTTTTTGGTGGAAATAAGCTTCCTTAAAGTACAACTCTAAGCATTAACAAGGGAGTATTAAATACTATATCACACTTTTTGTGTCTAAAATCTACAAAATGGATATAATGAGCGAGTACATCATGAATCCATTTTCCATACCGTGTTATTGTCTTATCCTGAATCACTATGGTACATATATTATAAGTGTTTATGTTTGGACCATTTTAGGCTGGTTCGGGCTGTACCACTGTGGAATGGCCCAGTGACTCGCCATAGACATAAACAGAAAAAAGTAGTTCCGGCTACAATGTTCTTCCGCAAGACGCACTCAGTTCTGTTTAGTAAACTGCTAGAGCGCCAAAAGTTACTGCAGCTTTAAATACAAAAAGAAAATAGTAATTAAATTGACGGCTTAAAAGTGTAATCATTATTAGTTTAACTATGATAACTGTACTAAAACCCACATTGAGCATGTTTCCTATATAGTGTTTTCTAATATTTATTTTGTGCCGCTAAATGGAAGCTAGCGAACACACTTCAAGTTCGAAGCTGGTAACCATAACAACAGAACAACGCTCTTAACACGGTTCATAAACAAAACGTAAAACATATCAGTATTATTATAAACTTTATTATAGATTCACATACCACAAAACGTTTGAGTTGATTAAAATATATATATTTAAAATAATGTCATTGAAGACAAAAAATGTTTACGCGACTAAAAAAATTAATTTTCTTAAAACAAAACGTTGATTTTACACGCTATGAATTTAAATTCTACACACTGTTTTTATTTTCTTAAACTCATAATCTCATGTCAAACTGTAAAAAGTTCTGAATGCCAGATTAACATCTAGGCTACTGAACAATATTGTTTAAAAACTGACCAGTCAAAAATATTATCTTACTCATTAAAAACCATGTAACTTACTAGCCTACTCATCAAAAGATAAGCTTTGCTCAACAAAACATTAGCGATAACAAAATATATCCCAATAAAAATTATAAACATGCGTAGGCTATGTCGCTATGTTATGAAACAGTTAACTTAGCCATGTATCGCTACAAAAATAGATTGCAAAACGCCTTTTAAAACCCAACAAACAAAAATTACCACCACATTTCACAAGTCCAAACGCATCATCATCATCATCCACCATAAATTCATCCACAAAGACGCGCTCCCCAAACTGCACGGCATCTTCTACAGTCTTTCCTCTCTTCCTCCCTCCTTCTATCGCACTCGTTCTCTTCCTCCTCCTCCCTCCCGCTCACTCACGCGCTCTCTCTCTCCCTCTCTCTCTCTCTCCCCTCACTTGCTCTCTCTCTCCCTCTCTCTCTCTGTCTATCATTCTCTCCCCTCAGCCCTCGGCCACTCTGTATGAATAATGTCCTGCCTTTTGTAATGAGAGCGAGAGGGGAAAAAAACCGGCTGGAGTGTTCGCCCGCTCCGCGCTCTGACATTGAAAATGAATGACAGCTTACCTGAATGCCAATCTTCATCAGACTGACACCAGGCTGACAACACAGCCTATACTCCCCTACACAAGCCGTGACGTCTGCCATATCAGACCCCTCCCACCATCTCCCCCTCCTCTCTCTCCTTCTCTCTCTCTCCCTGTACCCCTCTCTGCCGAGTGTACACCTCCGCGGTTCCTCTTCCACTGGCATTATTCCGTGCCGTGCCGAACACCCCGGGCCCTACACGCGCATCTCCGGTTCATTAACGGTGGAGCCCGCTGGCCCCCTATCGGCATCAAATAAGATCTACAATCGGCTGCAGGTCGCCTTGGCTATTAGCCTAGTTGGAAAGCAGAGAACCACTATTTTTTTTGTGCCAACAACAAAACAAAAAAAGAAAGAAAAGAAGACACTTGGTCAAATCCATATTTCATCTTAATTTATTCGTATAGAAAGTAACCCAAAGTCGCGGCTGAGAAAGGCTAATCAATATAAATGATACCAATATATCACACAAATGAGCAATCACACGAGCAGTGCAATATGGCCCTAATCAGCACGGCTGTGATTCGGCCGTAGGTAATCTCGCTAACAGCCATATTGCACGGTTATGAGTGTGATATTGAGTTTATACAACAGTTTGACGGTTTAAGTGTGTAAATAAATCGAAATAACAACTGTATCTTTAAAATTGCTTTTGTGCAGAACTACTTCCTTCCGCCACGGATTCAAATCTTAAATTGACAGCTGCCATTACTAATGAAACGTCACTTGTTTAGAGTCACTTCATTGAAGATTATTGTAGCTATTACATATTGTATTATTATTATGAGAGAGAGAGATCGATTAAACGAGCGTATTACCGCCTGCGTATGGCATTCATTCTTAAGGTCTATTTTCATAATATTATATCCATTAAAAATCTGTTTGTCCTGAGGAAAGAAATATCTTTGTCCTATAAAAGATGGGCGTGGCCGTAAACAGAGTGTGGGTAAAGTGGGGTCGGGGGAAGGGGATCATTTTCATTGTGTGATTTATAAACACCCATTAGTTTGAAAACACCCACACATTTAGAAACGCCCACTTTTGTTCCACAGAGAAGTCTTACTCGCTTTGCTTACAATCATTCACTCAGTCTCTGTTGCCATCTAGTGGTGTAAAAATGTAACTGTCACTGAAGTCGACTATTGCAATCACTGACGGGCCCTTTCTCAATACCTAATTCGGCATAACGTTTATATAAAATAATATTCATTGAACAATAATATTTAAATTAACAACAACAATAGCCATTATAAAAGACAACAGGAAATAAACAAGCTATTCAATTCAGTCAAACGTAAAAATGCAGCGCTCTATAGGGCATACAGAACTGAAGTTAAATATAGCAAATATAAAGTTACGAAACTTAACCCCGTTTCCCCTAAACCAAAATCGATTTGCTCTGGAACAATAAAATAATAAGAATAATCCGGTCGACAAAACTCTGAACACATCTTCCCTTTTTAAGAATGACTTCAGTGCCGTTCTTTTCTCAGAGAAAAGCTTAACTCCAAGAGTCGCGGTCAAAGCTGATTTGAAAGACCGCCGTTCGCCAGTTTCTGTGATTACTAGAAGCACGCAAACGCAACTCGGCCGTCGTCATTATGGCCCCGCCCACCGACTCTATACACAATGTGATTGGCCCCGCAAGAGTTTGGCGATTACAGCTCAGAAGGGTATTGAGAGTTGCTAGACGACACTCGCGGCAGATTAGATTTGCTGCCACTAGGGTGCGTCTAGATTTCTAGGCTAACTATCTACATGAGAGCCAGCAGGAAATTCCAGAAGGACTGGACACATTTAAGATGTTCTCGGCAGGTAGCTACTTGAGCGGCGGCCGCCGATGGCCTGGAGTTCACATCTGCGAAAGTTGCACGAATTGCAAAATAGTCGGTATGTCCATATCAGTCACATGTTTGAGATACAAATAACTACATTCTCGCCTAAAAACTGTTTAAAAAACTTAAAAAGCTAAATTTTTTGTAATATTTAAAACTTATGGTAGATTTGCTCGACTGCCGTGACAGTCGCCGCAAGCGGAGGGATGCAAACGGTGAAATGGTTTGAGTGCCGATACCAAGTGAATATACCACTGCTGGAAAAGGCTCTCAGCCAATCAGATTCGAGAACCAGAAATAACCGTTGTATAAATCCCCATAGGCTATAAACATAAAGCAGGGCTTGACATTAACGCTTGTCCGGGACAAGTGGATTTTTTGAAGGGGCAAGTGAAAGAAAATTGTACTTGCCTGACCGGACAAGAGCCTGATTAAAACTTTAACTTTTGATCCTGATTGGCTTCATCACTCTGTCTCCTCTCCACCAATCAGCTGGTGTGTGGTGAGCGTTCTGGCACAATATGGCTGCCGTCGCATCATCCAGTTGGATGCTGCACATTGGTGGTGGTTGAGGAGATATTTACCCCTGTAAAGCGATTTGTGTGCCTAGAAAAGCGCTATATAAATGTAACAAATTATTATTAAAATAGCTAGAGAATCACCAAATCGTGAGAATGATTCTGCATTCATTTATTGTAAGTGGCGATTAATGAATAATAATGTATAATGTATTGATGATAAATATTAACAAATGAGCAGTACACATAAACAAACTAAATTAGCCTAACATTCTGCGCTAAAAAGTCACAATGCAGAGTTTTTATATTTATAACATATGACAGCAACATCACACGACTGCTGAATACCCTCACGCTTGAAAAAGTGACGCTGATTTCATAAGACAGTTCATTAAGAAGTAATTTAAAGTCACTTTGACGGTTATTTTATTTAATTACTGACGCAATATCGACTGTTTTGTTCTATTTTAGCAGCAAAAAAACAAACAAAACAAAAATAAGAACAGAATCTCATTTCTTGTTTGTAGCCTATATTAAAAAAATATTTAAAACAATTTACAACATTATTTAATGCAGTTAATTTTTCAGTGTAAATTATTGAATTTGATTGGTAACAATCCAATGGTGTCTTATTATTCTAATTTAAATTATATTAATTGCTCAAATTAAAATGAAAGTTGAATCATACTTTAATACCATTCGTGGTAAAATGCCCTTTATAATGTTAAAAATATCACAAATATGCAGATTTAAATAGGCTATATCAAAGCGGATTTAACACTGGTTAGAATAGACCTATTCCTTCAAAATAAGTTATAACAGACATTTTAAAAAGGTGGACAATCAAGTTTTTTTTTTATATGGTCAAGCAAATGAACACACACACACACACACACACACACACACACACACACACACACACACACACACACACACACACACACACACACACACACACACACACACACACACACACACACACACACACACACACACACACACACACACACAATACATGTTTATAAGTAGGCTTACAACGTATAGCCTTCCCAGTTTATAAGTAGGCTTACAACGTATAGCCTTCCCAGTCTTCCCAAAAAACTTCAACTCCCATCATACTGTTCGCCAGATACTAGAATCTAATTGGTCTATTTACGGAACAGGAAGTGTGGTGATAAACAGAAGCGACTGGGTTTCCATGGAAATATTTTATACTTTGTTGCACGTATCTAAGCGTAAATAAGTATATTATATAGAATTACGTAGCTGGTTCCATTATTTAGCTGTTTTATTAGGTAAATACGCAAATTGCTTAGCCGTAAAAGGTTTACAAAGGAAATAATTTGGCAGTTCAACTGAATTGGATGCTTTCAAATCCATAACATTAGTGGAACTGCGGGGCGTAGTAACAGTACATTTCTAGTAATAACAGTTTGAAGAAGATTGATGGTTTGCTTTCATAACATTATAACTATAACTTAATATACTTACAAACTCGACGGATTTAGCGCGCGCACCCATCATAACACACTGACCTCCCTCGTCCAGGTAACTTACAGGCATCGTGAGAGGTGACGATGGCCGATGTGGTGCTGGGCGTTGGGACAGGTGTGTTCATCATTGCTTTAGTCTGGATAGTGTCTCTCGTGCTCGCTATTCTTCTGTCGCGCGCGACCGGACCCACAAAGTAAGAGCATGCTTTTGAAACTGCATCGCTCTATAGTGTTGTACTATGAATAATCACAATGTTATTGCTTTGCCAGGTTAGGGATCATCCCTATATTTCTTCTGGCGCTAACCATCACGCTGGTTTTAGTGTTTTTTCCTCGGGCACCTGAAGTTCCCTCCCCTGAGAGAGCAGTGCAGGTGAGTGGATTTATATAGGGTACAACGGAGCTAAAAGTGCTTTTCATGACTCCCATAGTGTATGATTACAGGGGATATATATATATATATATATATATATATATATATATATATATATATATATATATATATATATATATATATATATATATATATATATATATATATGTTTGTGTGTGTGTGTATTTAACATTTCTGGAGCAACATATTTTGTGTTCACATAAATCATAAAGGTGTTTTATTTTGTTGATTCCATAATGATTTAATATAGATTTAGAGTTGTATACATTCATATTTATTTTAAAAATATTGTTCAGATTTAATTCTAACATTGAGGGAAAAACAGCAGAGTAAGAAATAATAGCAATAAAGAAGTTAGTTTTTCGAGAGAATGCTAAAATAAGGGTAAGCCAAAATAAATAAATATTAAACAAAACCATTCAATTAAAGATTTAACAACTATATAGTTGCAACTATATATAAACATTTTATGTCTTCTACTGTTTATTAAATATAAAATAGCACACCGATCAAGCAGACAGGTGAAGTTATTAACAATGATTATCTCTTCATCACGGCACCTGTTAGTGGCTTATATTAGGCAGCATATCATATTTTTAAAATATGATATATGATAAATATGGGTATTATCTCTAAGATGGACACCCAAATTAATATGATATTTACAATCTGAATTTAAGCATGTCATGTCAACAAATGAAAAAGTCAACTAACTATATATTATCATGTTAAATATTGTGCTTTTCGCCCCAACAGCAGGTGCGCTTTTTACCCCAAAAAACAAAAGAGAAAATCATTAAGACATTTCTCTTAAAATATATTCAATAATGTTAGCGACTCATATTTGCTACTTAAATCTAAAACATTTAAAAAATATTTTAAATATCAGATAAAATGAGTGCAGAATTAACTTTGCCCTGCTGCTTGTGATCGCGTCAAAGATCAGACACATTTCCAAGTGCATCTTGAAGAGCGGATGTTTTGGAAAGTGCTGAGCATACAGGCCACTTTATGGGTACACCTTTTCTTGTATCGGGTTGAAAACCCATTTTGCCTTCAGAACTGCCATAATTCTTCCAGGCATATATTCAATAAGGTCCTCGATACATTCCATATTGGTCCATATTGATATGATTTTGGTCCATATTGACATGAGCATCACACAGTTGTCACAGATTTGTGGGCTGCACATCCAATATGCGAATCTCCCGTTCCAGCACCCAAAGCGTCTCTATTAGATTGAGATCTGGTGACTGTGAGGCCATTTGAGTTTAGTGAACTCACTGACATGTTCAGGAAACCAGTTTGAGATGATTTGAGCTTTGTCACATGGTGCGCCAGCCTGCTGGAAGTAGCCATCAGAAGCGGTCATAAAGGTCAGAAACAATACTCCGATAGGCTGTTGTGTTTAAACAATGCTCAATTGTTAGGCCAGGGACAAACTGCAAGCGTGCCGTGAGCGTCTCGGCTGCGTGGCGTGTCCGTTTTTATTTTGGCATCCCATGTTAACCGGTTAGAGCTTGCACACTGCCTGCATGACGCGCGGAAAACGTGTGCATGCTTCAAATAGAAGAGACGCCTATTTTTCACGCGACACGTGAGCGTGTTGGAAACGTTTCCAGGCAAAATAGAACAGGAAAAGATGTTTATTTTTCCTGTCTTTTCATATGTCTTTTTGACATGAATACATATTAATAAATTACATTTTCATGTTTAGGCAAGGCAAGGCAAGGCAAGTTTATTTGTATAGCACATTTCATACCCAATGGCAATTCAAAGTGTTTTACATAGAAATTAATTAAAGCAGTGGTAACAAATGCATGAGAAAAAAGAATACCATATGGAGGAATAAAAAAAAATGAAAACAAGCATAGTTAAAACAGTCGTAAAGATAATAATAATAAAGAAAAAAAAAAATAAAAAAAAAAAAAAAAAAAAAAAAGGTCAGATCCACAATAATGGTCTGATATAAAAATAAAACATTCTTCAGTTTACAGCCTACATACATGTACCATCTTTATTAGAACACCTCTCATTCATTTCCTTCATAACACGTTCATAACATCCATTTTGATCACTATTCCCTGATTTTTACTCAGGAACCTTCTTGTTAAACCCTTACTCACTCATCATACCCTCCACAGATTTACACATACTCAAACCTTATTGTCAAACTTACTATTTCCATCAAACCCAGTTTTCACTCATCATATTTAACTCAAAAATACATATAAAATAACAATAACCAAAGATAAGAACAAAGGTAAACTAAAACAATTATAAAAAGAATAAAGAGATAAGATAGGGTGCAATCAGTCGGACATACAGTGCTCAGAGCTCATTCAGTAAATGCACACTTGCACACTGCCTGCATGACGCGCGGAAAACGTGTGCGTCATGCAATTTATGTTAACCTACAGTTTAAAAGTCTGTAGGTTAACATAAATTGTAATTGTAATAATAAAAACAACATAATTATCGATTTTGAAATATTAAACCTGTCAATACAGAACAAAATATTCTGTAGCCTATTTTGCCGTCAATACCATAGGTATGTATGGTCAATAGGCTTCTGCCGACATTGTCTTTGCTGTATCAATAGGCAATATATTTATATTTAACATGAAGTTTAGGGCTTCCCTGTACATCGATAGCAGCGCCATATCAGACACGCTTCTGGTGTGCAAAGACAGAGAAAACGCCAAGCAGCCACCCCGTGGCTGAAACGCTACGCTCACAGTTTGTCTCCGGCCTTACTAAGCAGCTAAAAGTGTGCCAAGAAAATATCCCCCTCACCATTACACCACCAGCAGTCTGAATATGGATTCGTACTTTCATGTTGTTTATGACTAATTTTGACCCTACCATCTGAATTTTGCAGCAGGAATTGAGACTCGTTTGAACAAAATTGAACATTTTTCCAATCTTCTATTCTCCAGGTTTGTTGAGCCTGTGCACATTTTAGCCTCAGTGTATCTTCTGCTGCTTCAAGGTTGGATGTGTTGTGTGTTCAGAGACGCTCTTCTGCATACCTCGGTTGTAACGGGTGGTTATATGAGTTACTGTTGCCTTTCTATCAGCTCAAACCAATTTGGCCATTCTCTTCTGACCTGAGTCTTCAACGAGGCATTTTGTCCCACAGAACTGCCTCTTACTGGATATATATTTTTCTGACCATTCTCTGTAAACCCTAGAGATTGTTGTGTGTGAAAATCCTAGAAGATCAGTAGTTTCTAATATATTCAGACCAGCCAGTCTGGCACCAACAACAATGCCACGTTCAAAGTCTCTTAAATAATAAATAATAATAATAATAATAATAATAATAGATTTTATTTATAATGCACTTTTCATTCCGAAGAATCTCAAAGTGCAACAAAGGGGGGAAAAAATAACAAAAAAAATGAATAACAAGTAAAAATATAGAATACTACAAACAATCAACCAACACAGAAAACAGAACAGAAACAGAGCTGATGGTGAACAGAAACAGAGCTGATGGTGAACAGAAACAGAGCTGATGGTGAACAGAAACAGAGCTGATGGTGAACAGAAACAGAGCTGATGGTGAACAAAAACAGAGCTGATGGTGAACAGAAACAGAGCTGATGGTGAACAGAAACAGAGCTGATGGTGAACAGAAACAGAGCTGATGATGAACAGAAACAGAGCTGATGGTGAACAGAAACAGAGCTGATGGTGAACAGAAACAGAGCTGATGGTGAACAGAAACAGAGCTGATGGTGAACAGAAAACAGAGCTGATGGTGAACAGAAACAGAGCTGATGGTGAACAGAAACAGAGCTGATGGTGAACAGAAACAGAGCTGATGGTGAACAGAAACAGAGCTGATGATGAACAGAAAACAGAGCTGATGATGAACAGAAACAGAGCTGATGATGAACAGAAACAGAGCTGATGGTGAACAGAAACAGAGCTGATGGTGAACAGAAACAGAGCTGATGGTGAACAGAAACAGAGCTGATGGTGAACAGAAAACAGCTGATGGTGGAAGTCTCTGTTAGCTCCGCAGGACACTGTGGTCCACTCCATGTTTTAAATTTCTCCCAGCGGCAGTGTGCCCTGATGACATCGCCGAGGCACGACAGCCGAAGACCAGATGATGGGTCTTCATGACGATTCAAACGATGGGGATCGCCGCAGCACCATGCAGGAGGCAGAACATTTTTCCGGGCACTTCTGTGGACACACCGGGGTCGGCGCAGAAGTCCAAGCCGCTCCACGGCCGCAATGCAGGACGGAACAGCGGCGCAGCCGAGAAGCGGAACATCCCAACATCATGCCGGACGCCGATTACGATGGCCCAGATGACGCTAGCCCGGTGCAAACTTCAGCCACCATGCAGCTTAAGCCCAAGGGAGACCACCAGTGAGCAGTCGCGGCGAGAAACATCAAATGTCCTCCAAACCAGAACCAACCGCAGCAATTCAAACATAAACATTAGAGAAGCGGTGGAAAACGGCGAAACGACGAACAACGTCCTCTCAGTGGCTGCCAGCAATCAGCAACAGCCCCAATTGTAGCTCTGACTGTTAGACTAGTCACAAACATAAGAAAATAAAATAAAATCTAAATCTAATAGTACATTAACATGATTTGTGGGTGGAGAAGCGGCGAACAGACAACGCCAGCGTCCTCTCCCCCACGTTGCCTAGCAACGTCAAAAAATCACCTTTCTTCCCCATTCTGATGCTCAGTTTGAACTTCAGCAAATCGTCAAATTGTTGGATGAAGACATCAAGGCACGTTCAAATCCAATGCTAGCTTCACTTCCTGTCTCCTGAGATACCTTCAGCTGATCGTTTTTTCTAAAGGAAGCATGTATCCTTCGCTGCCTTTCATATCCCACAATCCTATGCGTTCCATTCCATGGAAGTTAGAAAAAGAAAGATGGCGTCTGAAAGCTGAGGTTGAGTGTAAATGTAGGCTATCATTTTTCAATTCTGATGACATTTCTTGAGAGAAACTACTATTGTAGGAACTAAATATTTGCTTATTCATCACCAAAGCTCGCTCTCTTGTGCTGTAGATCATTAAACCGTTATGAGTCTGAAATCAGTTTCGTGAGGTACCTTCGTGCACAAATGCTGCCTACAGTTATCGCCTGATCAGTTTTCAGACGTATGTCCTAAATGCAGGCTCATTAGGATATTTGCATTAACCAGCCGTTGAACAGGTGTGCCTAATAAAGTGGCTGTGTAATATTTCCTGAATTATCCTATAAGTTCATGTACAAGTGATTTGTTAAAGCTACACTGTGTGATATTTTCCCCCATCTAGCGGTGAAACAGTATATGACCATCCAGAGAATATTAGTTTCTGTTCCTCTAAATTCTGATTTCGTTTTAACTCCTACGGTGGCTGATTTAGTCCAAGATTAACATGGCTTCCAGTTCGACCTCGTCCATGAGTGCCATCAAGTGTTAGAACGCGAAAGGCGAAGCTTGAATTTACGGGTATGTCCCTCTTTGGCTGATGTACTTTCAAGATGGAGGGGCAACATGGCGACCGGCATTCGAACCCCTCACCCGTATGCATTTTCAATGACATATTATAAACTTACGAGAATACTTTATCACTTGAAAGAAGTAAATATACATTAATGAGCACATATATTTTTGAAAGAACTAAGAGTTTTTAGCTAAGAATAAACTAAAAAAAGTTACCCAGTGTAGCTTTAATTGTAAACTTTCATTTTCATTCGAATAGTGTTAGGTGCACCGTACAGCTCTGTGCGTGAGTTATATTTGACAAAGACATGTGCTAGTTTATCTCTCCTCAACAGCAGACCAGCACAAACACCACAGCCTTTTCCCAAAGTCTGTCTTTGCCAAAACCAGCCCTCTGAGCTGCCAAGTCACCCTCCTGTCTGCACAAACAAAAAAACATTTACCTTTCAGTCTTCAATAGCAGAAACATGTTGACTGAATCAAGCATTCCCTAAAATTATTATAATAGCCCCTGCTCTCAGTTTGAAAAAGATTACATTTGTTTGAGATCTCACATGTCGTATAGTGCAGTTTATTCATTTAATGTCTTGCAAAAGACGTTCTCAAATGTGCAAATCACGTTACATTTTCTGCACCTATTGCACTCTAAGGTCTGATAAATGCCTAAATTGGAACATAAACATAAATAGAAAAACAAAACATTATACAATCACCGTCATTGTCCAACAGTGGCTTCCTGTCTCTCTCTTAGTTAGTACTATAAGCATGCATGTAGGCCTACCGTTCATTGTGCTAGACTCTGATTTGTGCATAATGCCAAATCCATGTTACACCCTGATTGCTGATTTGCTTGCAGCGGGTATGACCAGATAACAGTTTTTTCTTGATAGGTGACAGTGTGTTGTATGAGAAATGGGTAACCCCTCGCTGTTGTACAAAGGAATAATATCACAGTGCCAATTAGGCCGGCCCCAAACAGGAGCTCACTGCCGCACATTTGATGCCACATTAATAAAACATGGCCTCTGCTCTGTGCTTCGCTAGCTGGCTAATTGGCAAATTAGAAAGTGAGATGCGTTAAACGAGAGAACACTGCATTCGCTGGAGACAGAGCCCCCTCCCACATACACATGCATAGACACACACAAAGACATCTCTCTGTCTGTAGTTTAATGTAGGTTGTGGCCTCTCCCATGATTTAGGCCTCGTACTCTAGTTCAGGTCCGTAGGGACACAGAGTGTCATTAGTATTCAACACTATCACCCTGTTCAGATTTAATTCTTACATGGAGGGAAAACTGACAGCAGAGTAAGAAATAATAGCAAGAAAGAAGTTATAGTCTTCCGAGAGAATGCTAAAATAAGGGTAAGCCCTGATACATAAATATTAAACAAAACCATTCAATTAAAGATACTGAGTTATATCTATCAACATTTTATGTCTTATACTGTATATTAAATATTTTTAAAAAAAAGGATTTTATCCATTTATCAGGTACCATAGATGGATTTAGTTTACCTGCATTTAATGTTTTATATTTCTAGTTTATATTATATAATTGTTTTCTATTTTAATATCAAATATAATTAATGCCTGTTATGACAAAGTTGAAAATTAGCAGCCAGTACTCCTCCGGTGTCACATGATACTTCAAAAATCCTTCTAATGTTTCTTATTATGATCAGTGTTTAAACCAGTTCATGTTTAGATTCGCATTGTTCTCAAAATTATTTTGGCACTTTCATTAGTGTCTTGTGCTGTTAAAGGGACAGTTCACCCAAAAACACAAATTCTGTCATCTATTACTCACCCGCAGGTTGTTTCAAACCTGTATGCATTTCTTTGTCCTGCTGAACACAAAGGAAGATATTTGGAAGAATGTTCGTACCAGGGTTCCCAAGGGTCCTTGAAAGTTTGTGAATCTAAAAAAAAAAAGAAAAGAAAAAAGTCAAGGCTTGAAAGTTTTCTGGAAAAAATGCCATATTATTCTCTCCGGTCCGCTAATGTTTTATTTCACCAACACTTTGTGGTCCGTGCATAAACTGTAAAAAAATAAGTAACCTGGTTGCCTTAAAATTTTGAGTTTATTGAAATTAAAAATTTGAGTTGATACAATGAAGGAAATTTGTTTAATAAATAGAAACTTATTAATATTTAAATTTATATTTAAACTTATTAAACCTAATATTATTGTATCTGAACCACATAAAACATTTGATAAATCATGAAAATACTACTATTTGGCATGTTTCACTGCGTCATCAGAAATAAAACACACAGAATTACACAATATGCTTACAAAATCTTTTAATAATATTTTAATAAAGGTTGTCGAATCTCCAAAAAATGTTCTTTGTATTAACTCAAAATTTTAATTTCAATTAACTCAAAATTAAGGCAACCAGGTAACTTTTTTTCTTAATATTTTATTACAGTGTACTAGCTTGCTTGAGTTACGTTACTTACGCGAATTTACACATTATGTTAAGTGTTTCCTGCGTGAGGTACTTTGTGTTGTCCGTCGCCATCACGTTCACACACAAAACTACTATGATGGTACCTCAACGTTTTCAGCACTTACACCGAACCCAAATACGTTCTCTGTCAATGACTGTACGTATATTGTGTTCAATAAACACAAAACATCTGTGATAATCTGTTGCCCAGTTATTTTATTTAATGTTATGTTGAATTGCTTTGCTTGTTAAGATAATGTAAACCCATGAGGCAGGAAATAATTAAAAGCATATTCATATCTCTTAAAACTTCTGGTTACATGAGCCTAAGCTCTTTTCAATAAAATCCATGCAAAAGTTAATATCAGATCATTTTTGAATACAGTATAGGATGTGCCGAAGTTTTATGCAAAACAGAAATACAACAAATATCTGATCTCTGTCATATAGCCAGAAATAAATGCAAAAAAATGGCATAGTTTGTTTTGACAGATGAAAACTGTAACAATGTTTCTAACAAGATGTAACCTTGCTCTCACTTGAAATGTGTCTCCACATTAGGTCCTTGAATTTGAGGGTATTAGACCTGAAAAGTCCTTGAAAGGTATTTGAATTTGAAGTTGAACAAGGTGTGGGAACCCTGATGTAACCAAGCAGATCTTGAGCCACATTGACTACCATAGTTTTTTTTTTTTTTTTTTGTCTGGTAGTCAATCTGAGCAAGATCAGCTTGGTCACCAACATTCTTTCAAATATCTTCCTTTTTGTTCAACAGAAACTCATACAGGTTTGGAACAACTTGGGTGTGAGTAAATGATGACTTGGGGTGAACTGTCCCTTTAAATGCTCTAGAGAGACGCCTCAGGTTGCAGTCAGAATTTGTTAAAAGAACCCCGCTGACCTCTAGTGGAGAAAAGCAGAACATACTAAATGGATTTCATGTTAATTAAAAATATAAATGGAAACATCAAAGCCCTCATGGCTTTAATTAATTTCTAGTAACTGTATAATATGTTAAATAATTCACGCCATAAGCCTGTGATGTTTTTCAGATCGTGGATATGTTCTTCATCGGCCGGTACGTGCTCCTGTCCTTGGTGAGCGTGGTGTTCTTGGCAGCCCTGTTCATGTTGCTGCCCTTACATTTCCTGGAGCCCGTGTATGCCAAGCCCCTGAGAACACACTAGACTGTGAAGCTTCGTGTGCCAAACTCCTACAGATACCCCAAAGCAGGGCAGCCAACCTGGCATTGCTGCCGATCAGCGAGCCCCGCTTGAGATGAGAGGACAGCGGAAGGTTCCAGGGCTTTTGTCTTCCTGTCCAAATCATGGACGTCCACATCTCTCTGAGACGCAACATAGAGTGGCCTGCATGCATCATGTGCATTGTGAGCTTTTTTTATGAGGTTGTGGTTTGGTAAAGTTTTGTACAGATTCAATATTAGTTGTGTAATTTGAGAACTTTTCTCTCTCTCTCTGAGGCTTCCTTTGTGTTGCAATTTTGTGTATTTTTACTGATAAAAATAATACAATTTATTTTTATTTCAAACTTCCAGTTCCTGTTCATTTCTTCAATTAGTGGTGTTTGCTAAGGAAGCATCACTTTTACTATTGCTCATAGTTAGGAATAGGGTTTTTCAAACATTCATAACCCTGGGTATGAAACTGAGTATTAAGCTGTGACTGAATCATTGACTCAAAAGGGCCTTATTTTAACTATCTGAGCACATGGTCTAAAGTTCATGGCGCAGATGCACGACATGGTCATGTCCAAATCCACTTTTGCTAGTTTAACGACAGGAAAAAAGGTCGGCACACCAGGCACATGGTCCAAAAGAGTCTCTTAAAGGGATAGTTCACCCAAAAATGTCAAAAAGAATGATGTTTATCTGCTTAAGATCCAACCGTTGCTCGTATAATGCATGTCAATGGGGTTTAATTTGAAGTAGACCCTTTTGGCATGCATTATATGAGCAACGGTTGGAGTTAAAAATGTTAAAAGTTAATTCGTGTTCTACTGAAGAAACAAACACACCTACATCTTGGATGCCCATGGAAGCGAAAGCGAAAAGACTGAACGCTTCTCCAGAAAGGAATCCTTTTATTTTTAATATTTAAAAATGTGTGTGTGCTGCTGCTCGTCCCTGTGTGTGTAATAATCAGTACTATTGACTTTAGAGCAGGTTTGTGTTGGTCAATGTCGCAGTCGTTTTCAGTAGCTCAAAATAGCAACGCTCCAACTAGTCTTTGAGTCAATTAATTTAGTCAAACTCAAGCACCAGTTCAATCTGATCCATGGATGAACTTGATCAAAGAATTTATGAAAATGATCTGATGGAAAATAAAGATTATTTTGTAATAATCAACAAAGACACCTCAAATTGTGTGGCTTGTTTTGGAGAGGTGCCATTGTACTTGCAAAGTTTACTATTACTGTAATATTAAAATGTTTTCATTTGTTTTCAAAACCATTGATGCATTATTATTAATAACTAACACTTTTATTGTTATTGTATTATTTTCATCAGCAACATGGCTTGATTCAAATAATTTCCTTATTGTCCGTGCGGAGGCTATTTTATTTTATTTATCCATTGTACGTCATTTGTTTCTTTAATGTTGTCCAATGACTTGTTTGCATTTTTTAGGTATTTTAGTTCCCTTTATGAAATAATGTAGGAAAGGTCACACGTAGTGTAGGAAGAAGTACTGTTCTAGGGTTTACACAGCTAACATGCAAAGGCTAAGTCAAACGCTCTTTACAAAACAAAAAAAGGAAAAATAACGATGTCGGACGATTTTGAAGTTGGAGGAGAAAATTCGATTTTTTTTTCACCAGAGTACACAGACAAACGTCACGTCACGCATGACCTTTTAAAGAAAGTTTGTCATAGGAGTTTAAAATAAAATTACCTTACACTGGTTCAAACTAGTCTATTGTATTGTATGTTTGATTTATGCTGAAGTGTTTGGGTCATGGCTTTCAATGGTGAGCCTTTTGTCATCAGGCTCTCAAACCTGGATAAAAATTTGGATCTATATTTATCGGCCAGTATATCGGTTATTGGCTTTCAAAAAAAAGAATTATTGGTATTGGCCAATATCAGTGCATCCCTGATTAACGGTGTTATTATACTACGGAGCTCCTAAAGGGACATGGAGATGAAAAAAATATACCAATGCTTTTGAGTTCTCTCACAAATGTTGTGCGTTCCCCCAAGAAACTGCATTTGCACACAAAATGTTTGCATCCTCCCAAGAAACTTCGCATTTACTCGTAAAACTTTTGAGTTCTTTGTGAGCGAACGCATTTTTTCCACAACTGACCGATGAAAAGCCTACCTGAAATCTGGGTTGAGAGTCTTTGACAATCAAAGATGGATCTTTTAATTTATTTGTACACTGTAAAAAATGATTTAGAATTTTTTTTACCTGGTTGCCAGAGTTCATTGAAATTGAAATTGAAATTTTGAGTTAACACAATGAACATTTTTTGAGATTCGACAACCTTTATTAAAATATTATTAAAATATTTTGTAAGCATATTGAGTAATTGTGTGTGTTTTATTTTTGATGACGCAGTGAAACATGCCAAATTGTGCTATTTTCATGATTTATCACATTTTTTATGTGGTTCAGATACAAAATTATTTTGAGTTTCTATTTATTAAACAAATTTCCTTCATTGTATCAACTCAAATTTTTAATTTCAATAAACACAACATTTTAAGGCAACCAGGTTACTTACTTTTTTAAGTTAAACCAACAAAAAACAACCAAAAGTTTTTGCAGTGTAGTTTAATATTAGTAATATGAATCAAATATATCTTAGAAATGATCAAGAATAAGGTGATTGGATGATTTGGACTTATAAATGACCAACTGCATCACAACGGCATACATTTTACACTCAGGAATCAAAATCAGTGCATATTTTTGGTGTCTTCTCTGCACCAAATCACATTCTAATACTCCAGTCCATTAATTGGTAATCTGCAAACTCAAATTATTGCACTCATTCACAGTTCAAACCAGACAAATTTTCTTGGTCCTATATTGACATGCTAATTTTGGCCTTATGGAAGCATTCTTTAAGACACTGTCTCACTCTCGGGACAATACCACAAAGACGCAGGGAGCAAAGTTGGGCGGTCCAACAAAGCTTCAAGCTGTGCAAGTTGATTATTTTGTTCTTAACAAGGCGAATACTCTGTGTGGGCCCTTTGTTGCCTCAGACGTTTACTTTCATTTTCATAAATCTCTCTGGGATGCAAACTTCACAAGGGAGATGGACATCAATATTGCTTATTATTTTCACAGGCGTGTGCTGTAATCCTTACAGCATGAAGACCATAAATAACAAGCTCCAAACCTGATGTAAAACATGTTATAATGTCAAAAACAAGTTTGATCAACTGTGTGTCAAATCCAACATGACAATAATAGTCTAACAAGTTTCTCCATTACAAAGCCAGTTGAGTGAGTGGCCCGGCTAAAAAACTTGGGATATCCTGGAACTCATCCCATACACTCATATATCCGGAGGTTCTTATACAGGGAGATTGTGGGAATGTGAGCGAGAAGCGAGGCGAGGCAGTGTCTCGGTTGCGCTAGCTCTCACCCCTAAGGTCTTCGTGCGATCCTTATTTAAAAGTGGGGAGTCCGGCAGGACGTGCAGTGAAATTACAACCAGTGCGATGAAAGAGAATCTAATGAATCAAATCCAATCCTATTAGTTCCGGCCCACATCGCAACACTGAGGCCTTTCTGCTTGCTGATCGGCGAAGATCTACCAGAGCTTGAGAAATGAGCTACCGGACGGATGGACTGGTACATGAAATGGTTTGTGTAATCAAACCGAAGGATCACAGACACACCGAACGCCGTCAATAAGTGTGAGATTATAAAATAAAAAGACGCTTAACCTCGAGAAATCAAACTTTCTCAGAAAAGAATCATTTTAAAAGGTGTTCTCTTCTAAAACCAATGTGTTAGAGGGTTTCCAAAAGATAATCAGTTTAAAGTCATGTAAAAATTGCCTCATTTATGATAATCAATGTTTTAGTTATCATAGGGACAATAGAAATGAGGAAGTTGCACAGATGCTGCCGGTGGCTGAGAAATGACTAGCTAATGTACCGCTCTGTAATCGCTGACTGCAACGACACTTGACTTATTTTTTGTTTCTTTTTTATTTCTTCCTGTGCTTCCCCATGTCATTTTCCTTATCCTTCTTGTTGTCCGTGCTGGTAGTGACTCTCTCTCTCTCTCTCTCTCTCTAGGGAGTGGGAAAAACGGCAGAACAAAGCATCGAAGGGAGGAAGGCTCATTGGGAGTCTGAGCTGGAGGCTTTGTAGGGCAGCCAGCTGGACATACAAAGAGAGTAAGAACGAGAGAGAGAGAGAAAGAAAGCAAAAGGGGGATGCAGAGGTGTAAGAGCGGCCCAGAATATGGGTGTGGGTGCTGCTGAGGCTCGCGGGAGAGGGGGAGGAACGTGGAGGGGAGCGGGGTGAACACTAGATCCTGCTTTGTGATCCATTCAAGCAGAACTTTTGCCCTCACACCCCTGGCCTTCTATTCTCCAGCTCTGTGCTCCACAAGCCCACCCTTCACCCCCGACTCCAGCCCTGAGAATTTTGTACCTAATCGGTGTTGGATAAATGTTTATCCTATCATTTGTTCCACTTTGCTATCTGTGACGGGAAACAGTGCAAGTCTATCAACGCAACTCCTGTTGGCTGTTGTGGAATGCAAAATGTCTCGGTGCGGTCAGGTGTGGGGTCAGGTGAGGGCGAATGTGGTGCTAAACAGACAGTCAAACTTAATAAGATGATTTTGAGTAACGTACAATAAGCTAAAATATTAAAATTGTTTTATGGATGTGGAAGCTCAGTTGAAAGGGGGTTGAAAATAAACACATCTGATTATTATTATCAATATTATATACATACAGTCTTGTTCAAAATAATAGCAGTACAATGTGACTAACCAGAATAATCAAGGTTTTTGGTATATTTTTTATTGCTACGTGGCAATCAAGTTACCAGTAGGTTCAGTAGATTCTCAGAAAACAAATGAAACCCAGCATTCATGATATGCACGCTCTTAAGGCTGTGCAATTGGGCAATTAGTTGAAAGGGGTGTGTTAAAAAAAATAGCAGTGTGGCATTCAATCACTGAGGTCATCAATTTTGTGAAGAAACAGGTGTGAATCAGGTGGCCCCTATTTAAGGATGAAGCCAACACTTGTTGAACATGCATTTGAAAGCTGAGGAAAATGGGTCGTTCAAGACATTGTTCAGAAGAACAGCGTACTTTGATTAAAAAGTTGATTAGAGAGGGGAAAACCTATAAAGAGGTGCAAAAAATGATAGGCTGTTCAGCTAAAATGATCTCCAATGCCTTAAAATGGAGAGCAAAACCAGAGAGACGTGGAAGAAAACGGAAGACAACCATCAAAATGGATAGAAGAATAACCAGAATGGCAAAGGCTCAGCCAATGATCACCTCCAGGATGATCAAAGACAGTCTGGAGTTACCTGTAAGTACTGTGACAGTTAGAAGACGTCTGTGTGAAGCTAATCTATTTTCAAGAATCCCCCGCAAAGTCCCTCTGTTAAAAAAAAGGCATGTGCAGAAGAGGTTACAATTTGCCAAAGAACACATCAACTGGCCTAAAGAGAAATGGAGGATCATTTTGTGGACTGATGAGAGTAAAATTGTTCTTTTTGGGTCCAAGGGCCACAGGCAGTTTGTGAGACGACCCCCAAACTCTGAATTCAAGCCACAGTACACAGTGAAGACAGTGAAGCATGGAGGTGCAAGCATCATGATATGGGCATGTTTCTCCTACTATGGTGTTGGGCCTATTTATCGCATACCAGGGATCATGGATCAGTTTGCATATGTTAAAATACTTGAAGAGGTCATGTTGCCCTATGCTGAAGAGGACATGCCCTTGAAACGTTTCTTTCAACAAGACAATGACCCAAAACACACTAGTAAACGGGCAAAGTCTTGGTTCCAAACCAACAAAATTAATGTTATGGAGTGGCCAGCCCAATCTCCAGACCTTAATCCAATTGAGAACTTGTGGGGTGATATCAAAAATGCTGTTTCTGAAGCAAAACCAAGAAATGTGAATGAATTGTGGAATGTTGTTAAAGAATCATGGAGTGGAATAACAGCTGAGAGGTGCCACAAGTTGGTTGACTCCATGCCACACAGATGTCAAGCAGTTTTAAAAAACTGTGGTCATACAACTAAATATTAGTTTAGTGATTCACAGGATTGCTAAATCCCAGAAGAAAAAAAAAATGTTTGTACAAAATAGTTTTTTTTTTGAGTTTGTACAGTCAAAGGGAGACACTGCTATTTTTTTGAACACACCCCTTTCAACTAATTGCCCAATTGCACAGCCTTAAGAGCGTGCATATCATGAATGCTGGGTCTTGTTTGTTTTCTGAGAATCTACTGAACCTACTGGTAACTTGTTTGCCACGTAGCAATAAAAAATATACTAAAAACCTTGATTATTCTGGTTAGTCACATTGTACTGCTATTATTTTGAACAAGACTGTATATATATATATATATATATATATATATATATATATATATGTGTGTGTGTGTGTGTGTGTGTGTGTGGGCCCACATATATATATATATATGTGTGTGCATGTTTTTGTGACATATGAGGACACAAATGTGTATAATGACATGGGTATGACAGGTATTACAAGGTATAGGGTGAAATATGAGGACATTACCCATGTCCCCACTTTTTAAAAGGCTCTCAACCTTAAGCTGGTGTGTGGTGGGCGTTCTGGCGCAATATGGCTGCCGTCGCATCATCCAGGTGGATGCTGCACATTGGTGGTGGATGAGGAGATTCCCCCCTTCTATGTAAAGCGCTTTGAGTGCCTTGAAAAGCGCTATATAAATTGAACGCATTATTATTATTATTATTATTATTATTATTATTATTATTATTATTATTATTATTATTATTATTATAAATCATACAGGGTGAGTTTTTTTGAGAAAGTAAAAATGCAGAATGTTACCTGTGATGGGTAGGTTTAGGGCCTGTGTGTGTGTGTGTGTGTGTTTCCCACAACAATAGGAACAACACATTTCTTTCAAATAAATGCTTTTCATTTGAACTTTTGCAACTATTAATAAGAAAAAACAAATAAGATGACTGAGTAACGTACAGTAAGCTAAAATACTAGAATTGTGGATATGCAAGCTCAGCTGAAAGGGGGTTGAAAATAAACACATTTGATTATTTTAATCAATATTATTAATATCTTTATTTTTATATAAACAGCTTTGGAAAAAATTAAGAGACCACTTAACAATAATTTTTCAATGTTAAGCAGGCTCTTAAGTTTTTCCAGATTTTTGCTAATATTTTTTGTGAATATTGGCATTTTCCAGAATTTTCTCTTTATATATATATATATATATATATATATATATATATATATATATATATATATATATATATATATATATATATATATATATATATATATATATATATATACTACAGTTAATAAACTAAATATTTAATATTTAGTTGCATTATTGCATTATAAATAAATAGATGCAATTGATTAAAAGTGATAGTAAAGACATTTATGTAAAACCAAGATGTCTTTCAAATAAATGCTGTTCTTTTGAACCTTTGCAACTATTAATCAGCAAAAACAGCATATTAGAAAGTTTTCTGAAAGCTCATGTGAGACTGAAGACTGAAGTTTTTACCCACCTCTTTTTCGGTCGCTCCTTGTTTTTTCTCTCCTTATTTTTCCCATCTCTATCTCTCTAGTCTCCATCCATCCTCCTGGGCTGAAGACTAAGGCACAGTTTAAAGGTCAGCGTGAGCTGGAATAGGCCTTTACAGGGACACCCTGACACCCCACGGAGGGCTGAAGCGTGGCCTCTTTTGGGCCCTGACCAGGGTCACTCGGCATGACCCGCTACCTGGCAGGGGGTACAGTGAGAAGTAATCATTAAATGAACAAGTGACTAGTCTTTGATTCCAAGGTCATGGTTTGCATGTGGGTGGTCAGTGAAATCTGAAAATTGTAAATTTGGACACTTGTTTTAGAAACGCGCTCCACATAAAATGCATTGCTCATTTCTGAGAAGCAGCTGAAATGACAGTTATGCACTTACAATGGAAGTCCATGGGGACATATGTTTTATGTTTATTTTTAGGCATGAATTTCCTTCTTTTTTAATTCAAATAGTGAGTTTCGATGAATATTCTATCTATTCTTTAATATATAATAAAAGTGGGCTGGTATCATAAAAGAGACTACAATACAAGTTTTCAGTCGTATGACAGCTTTGTCTTATGAACAGGTTAAAATTTAAGTTGTTATTCACTAAAAAACTTTGATCGATTTATCTGGTTCACAATACTGGTCTGAATGATTTGTTCATAAATTACAGTTCTTGCCTTACTGCCACAATATCTAATAGCACCAGTTAAAGGGTTAGTTCATCCAAAAGTAAATTTCTGTCATCAATTGTTCACCCTCATTTTGTTGCACTGTGTTTACAACATGAACAGCGTCCTGACACAGAAGGGAAGAAAGTGTTGAATAAAGGTTTTATGAGTGATTATTGACAGAAATCTGAATCATGAATATATTCGCTGATTCATAACTGTTCAAATCTTTATTTGAGGATTGAAAACAAACCCGGAAGAGAAGACAATGCTGAATAAAGTCGTAGTTTTTGTTATTTTTGGACCCAAATGTATTTCTGACGCTTCAAGAGACTCTAATTAACCCACTGATGTCTCATATGGACTACTGTGATGATGTTTTTATTCCCTTTCTGGACATGGACAGTATAGTGTGCATACACTTGCATACCCTTTAGACTAAATATAAAATATCTTAAACTGTGTGTGAAGATGAACAGAGGTCTTACGGGTGTGGAACGACATTAGGGTGAGGAGTTAATGACATCAATTTCATTTTTGGGTGAACCAAACCTTTAAATTGTGGTCTACACAGAAATCAATTGTATCACTTCAGAATATCTGAAATGATTGTCATAAATTGACTGGAACACTTTTTGAGGCTCCATTTTTAGAGGATTAGTTAACCCAAAAATGAACATTCTGCCATTAATTCCTCACTCTCATGTTGTTCCAAACCAACAGGACTTTAGTTCATCTTCGGAACACAAATGAAGATCTTTTTGAAGAAATTTGAGAGATTTCTGACCCTCCATAGAGAGCTACGCAACTACCAGTGTGACACTTCAAAAAGTTCAATAAGAGAGTTTGAGCTTCAGCGAGAGCCAATGAGGTTCACTCTCGTGTTACGCAGCACGTTTGAGCTTCTCGAGAACCAATGAGGTTCACTCTCGTGTTACGCAGCACGTTTGAGCTTCTCGAGAACCAATGAGGTTCATTCTTGTGTTACGCATCACGTTTGAGCTTCTCGAGAGCCAATGAGGTTCATTCTTGTGTTACGCATCACGTTTGAGCTTCAGCGAGAACCAATGAGGTTAATTCTTGTGTTATGCATCACGTTTGAGCTTCAGCAAGAACCAATGAGGTTCATTAAATTTGGAGTAAATCACTGATCTTAAACATTTAACACTGATCGTTAAACATGAAACCGTATGATTCATATAGATTAATTTTACAATCTCTTTATGAACTTTTTGAAGCGTCAAAGTGGTAGTATAGCATAGCTGTTAATGCAGGGTCTTACTGGTTTGGAACGACATGAGGATGAGTAATTAATGACTCATTAATCATTTTTGGATTAACTAACCCTAAGCTTCAAAGCTCCATTTTCAATTTCGGTGTTCCCCAGAAAAGTCCTAAAGGTTTTGAATTACATGAGGGGACAAAATACTCAATAACACTGAATAAAAGAGCATTTTAAGGTCAAAATACAACTTTTGCCCTATTCGCAGAAACTAGCTGAAAAATACTATTGTACAACCTGTAATTTTCACTCAGTCTATATTCTTACAGTCCTAAATGAATGGGAAGATTTGTGGAATTAAACCCTAATCAGGTCAGGTCTGTTAACTCAGCATGTTTCTTCTGTTCTTCTGTGCTGAAGCAGCAGGACTGGTGAGTGGAACACAACACCAGACTGCATGAGACAAATTGCTTTCTCTGTCCCATTCGATTCAACCTCAGTGATGAGTGGACTACATACTGTGCACGCAAAGAGGAACAAATTTCTCCCTATTTGCTTTTTGCTTTGTCAACGGTGAAAAATCGTTGAGCATATGTGAACCGAAAAAAGAAGAAAGGGAAAGAAAAGCCCTGCATCTTTCCTCGTTCTCTTTGCTGCTCAGTAATCAAATTCTACTAGGTTTCTGTTGTTCGATAATTGAAATGTTTAAGTGTGAAAATCAAAATGATCTCTACTTCGAGCGAAACGTCTTCACTTCGACAAATGAGAACGTTCCAGCTGAATTCGGTCCGCTTACCTCTCCTCTTGGCGTAAAATAGAAATTGTGTTGAGAAAGTGCGAACCCCCCCCCAAACAAAAGCCGTCCCTTTCATGACCGACAAGCAGCCAAAGCCATTGGAGAGGGTCAGTTTTGTTTGAAAACACTCCCTCTCTCATGCCTTTGAGAGAGTAGCTTGATGCAGAAATGAAGGGTGTCTACTTCGCCTTTTGTGGTACAGGCCAATAGCAGTCAGGCAATGCATTTTCACCCGTTTGATGTTTAAAGAGCGCGAGAGTATGTCATTCTGAAGGATTTGATCAGTCGACTAGCAGACACTTGATTAATGGAACTGATCCCTTTCGGTATGGGAGATCCCCTTCCGTCCCCACCCCTTGTTTTCCATCTTTGGGACGTGCAGAACGAATGACACAGATGTTGTTGGAGGAGACAGTCCCCGTCCCTCTCCTCCTCTCTTGCGCTCCCAGCATGGGGCCTGAAACTTGTTTTTCAATCATTGTTTCCGCCAACTTCTTTCCCAAAAGAGAAAGGCGAGGCGAGAAAGAGGAGGGAGAGAGCGGAGGGAGCGCTAAATAAAAGAGGGAGGGAAAGTAAATACAAAGCATTTGTGGATTATAAAGAAAAACATTCTTTATAACAATCTCCCGATAATTTAGCACTGCAAGGACTGCGGGGTGAAGGGTAGATCGGTCTTAACCACAGTTGGGATGGTGTAGTGGAGGGTGCAGAGCCAGAGGAGAGGAGCTTTAAGCTGAAGATGCAGGTGTCAGCATGGCTGCTGTGGGTGGCATGGCTGTGTACCTGGACCGAAGCGGCACACCAATGCCAATGCCAGTGCGCGTGCCTACCTGACGAGCAGGTGGCACAGAGGTCAGAGAGGTCAGAGGGAAAAGGGCACCTTCGCCATCGTCTGGCACACCAGCGGGCATCAAACAGAGAGAGGGCCCATCGCAGGAAAGGTAAAACCAATGGATTTTTTTTTGGATGGGAATATAGCATTGTTATGACTTGATGAAGTTAAGTGATGATTTCCTTATTTTCATTTTCTTATTTAAGAATAATCACTTAAATACATAAATGATTTCTAAATCTAAAGATACAAATATTTCGAATCTATTCGTTTCGGCAGCCGCTCTCTCGGCATACCAGCATGGGGTCCAAAGCATGAAATCAGAAAGACAGTGATAACTTGATAAAGTCACGATTCTCACTTGTGGTCACTGTTGATTTAATTTACACGTGAAGAGTTTATCAAGTAAGCGTGACGGTACCATAGTGTGTTGCGTTTTTGCATAACTATTTAGAAGTTTCAGTGTTTAAAAAACGTTAGTTGGTATAGTATTATGCTTTATTTAGTGGATGGTTATCCAAGAAAACTTTGTGAATGACTTTTGGAAAGTGTAGGAAGATGATGATGAGGAACAAAGTGTGCTGTTAAACCCGTTTCTTCTTTCTTTGCTATTCTATGTAGTGTGTGTGTGTGTGTGTGTGTGTGTGTGTGTGTGTGTGTGTGTGTGTGTGTGTGTGTGTGTGTGTGTGTGTGTGTGTGTGTGTGTGTGTGTGTGTGTGTGTGTGTGATAGAGTGATTCTATTAGTTTAGTGAGTAATTTAATGTGTGATTAATGTTTCTATCAATTGCCTGATGACAGCATACAGAAACAGGAAAGCATTAGACTTCACAGCCAAGAAAAACTTCCTCTTCCCAAAACAAACAAACAAAATAATAAAGCCATTGTAATTTATGAATACAAAATGACCCTAAACTACATTAGCCAGTTAAAATAATAAATCAGTGTGAAATATTTTCAAATCAAATCAGAAAAGTTGTTAAACTTAGAATAGAAAGTTACTATGAAGAAGTTATGTTCAATCAACTTTTATATTCCTTCTATATATTGTTATTCTAAATCTATATATTCATAATGTTATAATAAAAATAATACAAAACATTAAAGGGAATATATATATATATATATATATATACAGTATATATGAAGAAGTAATTTTTTTAACATAATAAATACAATTCTGAAAGCACGCTTTATTCCTTATTTCAGACAGTTTTGGTATATATAATGTTAAGCTCATACTCAGGGTCTGTTGACAAATTCAGTTCAAAGAGACTTATTTAAAAGTAAAACGTGCTGAAAGTTACTCTAGACGTTATCAGCCTGGGCTTCTTTTGCGGCGCAGTTTAATTCTGTGTTGTGGTATGCAGCCCCACAGTCCCTCCACGTCTTTTGTTAGTCGCTGAAAGCTGGTGATCCGCAGGCCATCAAGGCACTGCTCTCTGGATCAATATACGTGTCCATCAGTGTGGCCTGCTCTTTTAGGACACACAATGGACAGTTCTCTAAACAACACTTTATTTATATGTGGCTTTCGAGAAAATGAACTGCCGCCGCCTCTACTTTTCTCTCCTCTTTTCTTTTGGCTTTCTGTTTTCTCCTCACTCCGTCTCACCCCCTCAGCGACCGTATTTACACAGACTTAATAGTAATTGGAATTAGCAAGTGTTGCCCCTCGGTGTTGCTTTAGCTAAGGGCTGTGCTTAACGTTCAACTTTCTTGATTAATTTGCATTATGTCTTATTATGTCTTATATCATATTCTTTATTAATCTAAGGGAGAAGTTTGTGATTTAGTGGAGAAAAAAACTGAAAACAGAACAGGTTCATAGTATAAGTTTAACAACTTTTCTGATTTGTTTTGGAAATATTTCATGGTGATTTATTTTTTTACTGGCTCATATGAAGTTTAGTGTATATTTCAATTCATTTATATCATGGTTTGTCTGAATACTCGATTCTGATTTGCCGCTCAATAAAACCGTCCAAGTCAGGTTAATCACCGTTCTATATTAAAGGCACAATATATACGATTTTTGGATTAAAATATCCAAGAACCACTAGAACAATGTTATATATTTTGTTGACATGAGTACTTGCATTATCCCAAATGTTTCCAAGAATTTTTTTAATCCATAGAAATAAGCAATTTTAACCAGGACACACACCGGATCAATGACATCACACCCGCGTTACCCTTGATTTCTGGTTTTATTTTGTAGAAACAATGGAGACACAAAAGATGCTTTAATATCTGATGTGTTTTATTAGAAAGGTGAGCAACTGTTCGGATCATTGATGGACAGAAACTAATGATTGTTCTCCAGCTCAACACAGTTAGTCTTATTGTTTAAATCTGGTGTTGTTGATTTACCGCACAGAGTACCATGTTTTACCATGCCTAATATGATCTCGCTCACTGCAGTGTGAACAAGTGTCTAATAGTAGAGCCGAGCGAACGTACAGAGTAGCATTATAACATAACTTTCAACACACTCAAATGTGTGTAATATGATAAAACAGTGCTGCGTAAGCCTACACACACATGAGCGGAAGAAGTGGAAGCATTCGTCTGCTGCTGAATAAAAGCTCTGCGAAATCAAGGCCCCATCAAGCTACGCCTCTGTTTTGAATAAGCGATATCTAGCAGCGGAAAAATTACATATTGTGCCTTAAAAAATGAAATTGAGCCCAAAAATGAAATTGATGTCATTAATGACTCACCCTAATGTCGTTCCACACCCGTAAGACCTCCGTTCATCTTCAGACACAGTTTAAGATATTTTATATTTAGTCCGAGAGCGTATGCAAGTGTATGCACACTATACTGTCCATGTCCAGAAAGGGAATAAAAACATCATCAAAGTAGTCCATCTGAGACATCAGTGGGTTAATTAGAGTCTCTTGAAGCATCAGAAATACATTTGGGTCCAAAAATAACAAAAACTACGACTTTATTCAGCATTGTCTTCTCTTCCGGGTTTGTGTTCAATCCTCAAATAAAGATTCAAACGGTTATGAATCAGCGTATTGATTCATGATTTTGATTCATGAAATCATGTGACACTGGCGATCCGAATCAAAAACACTTTGATGATGTTTTTATTCCCTTTCTGGACATGGACAGTATAGTGTGCATACACTTGCATATGCTCTCGGACTAAATATAAAATATCTTAAACTGTGTTCTGAAGATGAACGGAGGTCTTACGGGAAACGACATTAGAGTGAGTCATAATGACACCAATTTCATTTTTGGGTGAACTAACCCTTTAAATGCGTTTCCATTGAAGTGCCACTCGCCCACAGCAATCGGAGATTGCGCTGTGCACACACACACACACACACAGAAACATTCAGGAGCACAGAATCTTATCAATGTTGCCCCGCCGTTCGATACATTATATTGCTTTTTTACATCCTAGTTGTTATAGTTGCTGTATCAGCAATGCAACCCCCCTTAACACGCCATCATATGCACGCCAAAGCTCATTTTGACGTATGAGCGCCCCTCACACCAAAATGAGCTTTTTTCGCGTGCATATGATACGCAATTTATGTCCCACCCACTGTTTGAAAGAAAGTTACGCCACTGAATCTTGCACACTACTTTATCGCTGTTTCATTAATGCTATCTAAGGCGTAACTGGCGAAAATAACCGTACATTTTACTCTTCCAGTCAAATGTTGCACTGCAAACATCAATAACAGCTTTAAGTGGTGAATGCAGGCAAATTATGTTGGTATACGCAGGCCATTAAACGATTTTAATACGACGTGGAGGCAACCGCACGACGCAAAATAAAACTGACGATTATTTTTGACAGATCTAACGTATAGCCCCTTTGAGTCAGACACAGAGATAAAGTAGTGCGCAACATGCATGCACAGCTAAACATGGATTATCTTTTTCGTATTAATTTATTTTTTTTGAAAGAGGAATTTTTGATTTTTTTTTTTTTTTTTTTGGCTGTGCTGTCTAATGTTTCTGTATGCTGTCATCACAGACATTTGATAGAAACCTTTATCACACATTAAATTACTGAGTGAAATCACTAGGCTATATAACCACCACCTTCCTGACAAAAGTTGTCTAGAAGTTGGCCTAGTCGTTGTGGGGGGGTGAAAACTCGTTGAAACGGAAACACCTTCTCCTCATGTTTAAGTGTAACTCTGAACACAATTTGGCCCAAAGTATGTGCCATTGTTTCAACAACCCAAAACAAAAACAAAAAGGCAAAAGCAAGACTGCGGGAAACTGTAAGTCACACGTGTGTAGTTTACCTCAGCAATTGTTAGTCATTAGTTAGGAGTTGTCGCTGGGTCGTCAGTCATCAGAAGTGTAAATCTCTCCAGTCATCATGTGCTCGAGTGAGTCCCCGGGGCGGGTCTCAATCCGGATGGCGCTCTGTTCAACACTCACACTGACTGAAACGACAGAGACATGGCTGTGAAACCTGGACAACTGTTGCTTTTTAATGCGGATTTGTAACGCAGTCAGTAACAGCGATGCGTGTGTGTGTTTTCATAAACTGAACTCGACGTGACACGTATTATGAAGAAGAGACACTTTATCAAGATCTGTTTGGTTTTTGGGATTATTTATAACATTGAAGGTGAGCACTAACTGACTTTCATCGTGTAACTGTCGTATGTTAGTGATGAAGAAATACAGACTTTAAATTTAATTAAGTTTTTTAAATTCATATACCCTATTTATGAAATAATTTTAATTATTTATTTAACACACACACACGCACACGCACACACACACACACACACACACACACACACATTAAATTCATGCAATATTTTTCTAATAATAATGCATATTTAAATTATTTTAAGATATATATATGAGCACAAATGTATTTACATTTTTTGACGATGTCTAATATGTTAAAAATGCTATGAATGAATGTATAAAGTTGATTATGCAAACAGTATATAGATTTCTCCAGTAACATTTTATTTTACAGTGTCATTGTTACTTATCTTACATGTACTTACTACTTAGTAATAACAGTAAATTATGCATAATTACATGCAAATAATCCTCAACCTAATTCTACCCTAACCCTATAGTAAGTACATGTAGTTAATTAATATTACTTAGTACTTAAATATATAATCACACTATAACAATGACACCTTAAAATAAAGTGTAACCAATGTCGCTTTACCTTTGAACCCCATTCTTATATGAAAGTTACATTTCAATAGCTATATAAGTATTCATTTTGTTACATATGTTAAACGTAAAAGGTACACCATATGTTACACCAAATTTTAAGATGTTTTATTTACATGTAAGGCATACAGAAACCCCTTTAAAGGGACAGTTTAGCCAAAAATTGTAATTCTGTCATCATTCACTAACCCTCAAGTTGTTCCTGTATGAATTCTTTCTCCTGCTGAACATACACACATATAGATATTTTGAAGAATATGGGTAACCAAGCAGTTGATAAACCCCATTGACTATGGGAAAAATATAATATGGAAAGTTTGGTTACAAACATTCTTCATAATATCTTCATTTGTGTTCAGCGGAAGAAATAAACTGATACAGGTTTGGAACAGCTTGAGGGTGAGTTAATGATTCATTTTTATGTCCCTTTAAGAGTCTAATATGGGCCATCCTCCCTTATGCACACAACTTTTTAAATGCTGTTTATTTTTCAGTCTAACCCCATGTAGAATGTCACATTATGCTGTTAAAAGTGCAGCATTACTTTTTTTTTTTTTTTTTTTTTACATACTTCCAGTGTTTCTTCCAAATTCCTTCACAGTGAAAATGACATAGCAGGACTGTGAGACTGTTTCCTCTCTTTCAGGAAACTGCCCCATCAGAGACAATAGAAACTTTTAATAGTGAAACATTTTTTGCCAAGAATGTAGAGCTCAGATTGTCCATTGTGCATTTCACCCTATTTCAATCCATCAGAAACAGACTTATTTCAGTTTATGTTTACCAACATCACTTATGTTGTTCAAATCCGATAGACAACAAGGACTTGTTGTAAGAGCAAACCAAATGCTTTTTTTTGTTTCAAGGACACCCTCTCATGCCCATGTGATTGGCATGTTTTGGCGTGAGAGTACAAAGAGACATTGTAGGACATTGTAAGTGGGCCAATAATAGCAGAGGGCCATTCCTGCATTCGGTGCACAGGTGACGGATGTCCTGTTGGTCTATGACTTTGTTTGTAAGTGCAGGGCCTTTGTTCCTCTCAGAGTGGGAAAAACAGCCTCCGGCACTCAGGAAATGTGTTTCCCTTACTCATCGCAGGGTCATCCTAAACAAAAGAATTCAACAAGCTCTCAGGACTGGAATTTTTTTAGTGGATGTCACTGTTGTTTGATTCTCCATTTTCGGTCCTCCAGGTTCCAGGCTGGCTTCAGACAGCGGCCTACCCCGAATCGTCCACCATCCCTCTGATGTGGTGGTCCGGGTGGGCAGCCCAGCCACGCTATCCTGCAGGGCAGAGGGCGACCCTGAGCCCACCATTCAGTGGCTCAGAAATGGCCAACCACTTGATACAGACAAGATGGATGCGCAATCACGGCCTATCGTTTTACCAGAGGGAAGTTTGTTCTTCTACAACGTCGTCCCGGGCCGAAAGAGTCAGTCCCATGAAGCAGTGTACGCCTGCGTTGCTCGAAACAGTGTTGGGATTGCGACCAGCAGAAACGCTTCTCTTCATATAGCAGGTTTGATGTTTCCTAGTATTTGAAAATGAAATTACTGTCAGTGTCAGCATTTACTCAGCATCTAAATCTATGTGTTTTGTTGTTCTGTGGAGCTTAAACATTTTGACAAACAACTTAGCATTTTTTCAGCCTGGATGTCAGCCGAACTCAGCCCCGCCCATTTACGGGTCAACATTTGAGCTCGGGCAGTTCGGTCTGTACTTGATCCATAGATGAGTAATTATGGCTGTACAGAATCTGTTCGGACCAATGAAATCATTAGGGCGGGCTTTAGACGATGACGGACAGATGATAAACAGTAACGTAATCATCCACGTCATCAAAGGCGCTTGGATATAATTTGTTCAAATCTTAAACAGTGAATTTGTTTCTGCATTCACCATCACAATTTCTCTCTGAAATGATGATCATGTTGGTAAGTACTTTGTGTATCCTTAAATGGGTACTTCAGCGCTGGGAAGATGAACCTGTATTTAAACTGGGTCATCAATGAAGTAGAAATGTGAAATTATTTTTGAATTTGGTGCCTTCTAGACTGAGAAAAGACAGAAAATGTATTTTTGTCTCATGGGGATGAAAGACTACAATGCCCAGAATGCTTTGCTGCCCTGTGAGGCCATTCCCAAAGCCACCTACTTGTTTACTGTGACTGAGTTAGAGAAGACCAAGGGGGTAAAAAAAGCCATATGCTAATCGCTGAAGTAACCCTTTAAATTCAGACAGGGTTGCCAAGTTTTTACAACAAAACCCACCAACTACTTGCCCTAAACAATAGCTTCTAGGGGAGGTTCTCTGGAAAAAATGGCATTTGGGTAAAATGTGTGTTATTTTGGGTTACCAGCTAAAATTCGCATTCCTGGGTCTATATATCACATAATTGACGTCGCTTCAACCCGTGGACATGGAAATCAACCTGCGGAAAAAAATGCAGATGTGGCAACAGTGCAGTTGAACTCTGTTGACATTTGACAACTAACGTTATGCGTCGCTCCGTTGCTCTGATTGGTTGTGGGTCTGTCCAATTGAGGTCTTTCCTGGTTCGGTTGAAACACGCCCCATAATCACAGCCCAATGGAGCCGTTTCAGACTCATATTCTGACTAGAATTGAGTATGACCATGTCAGGCTAGCATTTTTTATCAATAATCCGAAAAAGTCAATGTGGTCCAAAACAAGCATCTCCACAGTCAGTTCCCACACACAGGGCCCTATCGTACACCCGGCGGTGTTTTTTGCAAGTTTCAAACCAACGCAGTTTTCGTTTTTCACGTCGAGCTCCACGTTGTTTAAATAGCACATGCACTCGCACCCATCTGTTCGCCCACGGACGTGCTGGTCTGTAAAACCAGGTGTGTTCAGGTGCCTTGTTAGCACATTGCTATTTGAACTGAAAACTACAGAAAAAAAGCAGTATTTTTTGTGTTATTTAAAGGGAGCATTAATAATGCACAACACGCGCACACTCTGCTTATTACGCACACAGGGCAGCAGCAGCACACAAACATTTAAACATTGTATAATAAAATTAAAAGGATTCCACTCTGGAGAAGCGTTCAGTTTTTTCCCGCCCGCAAATTCCTCCAGGTAAAGAGTAAATCCGCCACGGTGCGAGCGCAACTGGCTTTTAGAGGGAATGGGAGTTGAGATTCTGATTGGATTATTGCACATTATGCCCAAAACCCATGACTCGGACTAGGGACAACCCTTTTGGACAATGTGCCTGGCGCTCCAATGTTTTCCGTCGTTAAACTAGCAAAAGTGGATTCAGATGCTAGGAGCACCTGCACCGTGAGCCTCAGACCATGTGCTCTGATCATTAAAAAGGGCCAATACTCGCCTGTTTGACCCCTGATAACAATGAGAGACCCATCAATATCTTCTTCAATGCTCTGAAGGAACAAGAGGGTGAGGAAGCTTATTAAGATGGTCCATGAGATTCCTGGAGATCCGATGTCAAAGTTTGCTTTCCTGGAACAAACAGAGCACTAATTGAGATGTGACAGCATGCTGTGTTTGTAGCCCAAACAGATTCCTCAGCCGGCCCGTTTACTCTGCATTCCACTAAAGTGGAGCAGGACCTGATTGAGACATTAAATCAATTATTGCACACAATACATTTGCGTTTGATTCACCTGTTAGACAAACAAGCTACATCACATGAGTTGATAATGGACCTTCATTAATAAAGCAAAGGGATGTTCATGAAGAAAAATAACTGAACATTTACATTACACACTGACCATTAGCCTTTGGACTGCCATTCATGTTTGGGGTTGGTAAGATTTTTGAAAACAACTCCTATATCTTAAAATGTCCAGCATAATTACTGCAGTCTTCAGTGTCACGTGATCCTTCAGAAATCTTTTGATGCTCAATAATATTGAAAACAGTTGTGCTTCTTAATATCTTATAATAATTGATTTTATAACCATTATGCATTTCAGGATTCTTTGATAGAAAGTTTAAAAGAACAACATTTATTTCAAATAGGACTGTTTTGTAACATTATAAATGTCAATTTTGCATCCTTGCTGAATAAACGTGGTTCCATGGTTTTTTCTAGGCTTGGTTGTGTTTATGGGGCGCAGTATAACACGTCTTAATACTTATTTTTTATTTTAAATGCAGGATTTTTCTTCTATTCTCCCTTTATTCCACACCGCTGTCTCCACTGTGCTTTGAACGGCTCGTTTGCTTCCTGCTTCTATGAAGCCCATCCCTCTGAAAAACGCAATGGTCTTAGATTGGTTAGATGGCCAAATGTAGTTTCCTGTATTTTTATTGGCTGAAGTGCCAAGCACAGGTTAAGGCCACGCCCCTTCCCATTACAGGCAGAAGTCACATCTGCGGAGACTAGCAAGGGTTTATGATGTCACCGACCCAGGAAGAAGCTCGTTGTAGTCCAAACCGGCCGCTTTTGTAGGCAATAAACTGCCGTAACTTTAAAAGACAATATCTCCGTTTGCATTGAACTTTCAGCGCTGTAACTTTGCAGATACTGTTTATGCTCAAGCAGCAACATTACACACTAACTAAAGTTAAAAAAGTCAAATCGCATGCAACCACCCCTTTAAAAAACAATCTAATCTTACCAGCCACAAACTTTTAAACAGTAATGCATGTTAGCCTTTTAGCACTATATATAGCATTACAGAATATATTATAAAGATAGATTTTTTTAATTCACTCAATAATGTCTGAAAAGCATATGATCCGGTGTGATTTTCAGCTCTGCGAGAGGATTTTCGTGTGCAGCCCAGTGACGTGGAGGTGGCGGTTGGTGAGCTGGCTGTGATGAACTGCAGCCCTCCCGTCGGACATCCTGAGCCCAACGTCACCTGGAGGAAAGACGGGATCCTCATTAACAGCAGCAATGAACATTACAGTGTAAGAGCAACATGTATTCATGCTCACTTAGTATATGCCTGTAGGCTGAACAGGGTTTTGTGTGCCTGGATCACAGTATATTTCTGCTTATCTTCATATATAGGAACTGAATGGTAAACTGATCATTGCTCCGGCCCAAAAGAATGACTCTGGAGTTTACAGCTGTATAGCCTCAAACATAGTTGGAGTGAGGGAAAGTCAGGCCGCTCGGCTGTCTGTGTTAGGTGAGACCTGTTAATGTGCTTTGATGCAGCTCATTTAGGCAAATACATTCTAAAATATAATGAATAACTTAGTAAAGCTTAGCGACCCATGCATCTGTTATTCTTCTTCAGCCAAGCCAATGTTATTGCGTAAACCAGAGGATGTTTCAGTGCAGCCTGGGGAGTCAGCGCAGTTTTTCTGTGAGGCTGATGGAGACCCCATGCCTTCCGTAGAGTGGAGCCGAGACCACGGGCCTCTACCCAATGGCAGGTCAGATGCATGCGCATTCACAAACATGCTGGTTATTGATCTTTTCACATCATTTGAATGTAGTACCTGCAGGTTTTTATGAGGCTGCAGTCATTTACTAAGCACTGAGAGTGTGATCAATTAAAATTAATAAATAAAATCATAAATTAACCTAGTCATTTCTTTTAAATAAACTCAATCATGTATAGCAGGGCCTTTTCTGACCCAAACTCTCATCCAAACCAGCGACCCCTTTATCAAGACGTTTGATTTTCTCTTTAAAATAGGGTGAGCAGATGTCCCCGTTTTCCGGGACAGTTCTGGTTTTTAGTGTCCTTTCCCTGGAAATGTTCATGTTTTAAAGACCAACCAACATACAGCCTGCTGGTCATCAGAGCAATCCTGTAGTGCTCATTTTTACCAACAGAGGGGGCTGCAGACTACACTGATTACTTTAGCCATGAAAAAGAGAACCTGGACAGAGCAGAGCACTGCTCTCATCACTTATCAAAAGAGACACTGTTATCAGGTTTAAAGGTAGCCACATAGCTACTCATCATGTTAAATCAAACTAATACTGTTTGTATGTACAAAATAACAGGCCTGAACAGGGTGCGGGACAATTTTACACGTTAATTAAAGTTCCACCATTACAGTGCAGTGAATTAACTGAATTAAAACAATAAAAATAATCAACTACATAATAACACATGCAACAATTACATTAGCAGAAAGCACAAACAGTACTATTTTGTGCTCAAACTGAGTCTGAAATGTTAAATAGTTAGTCTAATTCGGGATAGATAAGGTACATTTCCGAAAGTACAAACATAAAATAACATTATTATTATTACTATACAGTTTTTGTAATATGAAAATGTCATCAAAACACATCATCTGAGAAAAGAGGGAGAAGTTATTTTGACAATATTCTGTCAAAAATAAGAATTGTGAATTTTGACTTTATGATATAGAATAATCACACAATTAGGCATAATGCATGTATAAATGTGGAAATATACATCCTATTTTTAGAGTTATATTTACTATTCATAAGTTATTTGTAAACATTTTATGAATAAAATTCTATATTTTATATTGCACTGACCTGTATGAACATAATACATAATAGATCATGAAATGTTAAGCTCTCAGTAATATCCCATTTTCCAGATATTTAATCAAGCCAGACCACAGTCTGCAGATCCACTACGTGACGGCTCAGGACATGGGCAGGTACACGTGCACTGCTGAGAATAAGCTCGGGGTGTCTGTGGCCAGCGCACAGCTTCTTGTCGAGGGTAAGAATATGAGTAAACATTCATTTAACAGTAGTGATCACTCTTCCTCCAAAAAACAGCATGCGCACTTCAACCACTTCCCAGCATGCCATTTGTATTTCACTCACCCTGTTGAGATTGGTGATGTGTGATATATGTTACAGATACAGGAAGCACTAGACTGAGAGACCTACACAAAGAGCTGTCAGCCTTACGTGTGAGCCTGGAGAACGTCACAGTCATGACACAGTCCAACATGTCTCAAGTCATGTGGAGGGTAATGCACCTCACCTCATCCCTAACCATCATGCAACACTAATTGTTTTTTCATAAAGGGTTAGTTCACCCAAAAATGATATTTATGTCATTATCATAGCTATCAAAATCCAGTGTTCGGCATTTTGCGTACGTGAGTTTTTGTTGTAGATGTCTATTTAAAAAAAAAAAAAAAAAAAAAATTGTGTACTGTGCTAATTAATTGAGATTTCTTACAGCTCTTACAGGTTGTTGGCCTTGTCTGTTTCGTTGCTTCTATTACTCTCCCCTTTTTTGTAAGTCGCTTTGGATAAAAGCGTCTGCTAAATGATTAAATGTAAATGTAAATGTAATGATTATGTCCACACCCGTAAGACCTCCGTTCCTCTTCAGACACAGTTTAAGATATTTTATATTTGGTCCGAGAGCGTATGCAAGTGTATGCACACTATACTGTCCATGTCCAGAAAGGGAATAAAAACATCATCAAAGTAGTCCATATGAGACATCAGTGGGTTAATTAGAATCTCTTGTTAGCAGTTTTCTCATAGTTTTTGTTATTTTTGGACCAAAATGTATTTTCGATGCTTCAAGAGATTCTAATTAACCCACTGATGTCTCATATGGACTACTTTGATGATGTTTTTATTCCCTTTCTGGACATGGACAGTATAGTGTGCATACACTTGCATACGCTCTCGGACTAAATATAAAATATCTTAAACTGTGTGTGAAGATGAACGGAGGTCTTACGGGTGTGGAGCGACATTAGGGTGAGGAGTTAATGACATCAATTTCATTTTTGGGTGAACTAACACTTTAAGTCATCAAATAAGCAAAGTATGACGATTATCATTGACTTTTTTCCAGAGTTGGGTGAACTACCCCTTTAAGTAACTGCTCTCTCTTCTGTGCGTAGTTGCAGTCATCTATGTCCCAGCCTCATTATCTTGAAGGCTTTGAGGTGCTGTATCGCTCTCTCCTGCCTGCCAGCTCAGAGTGGACAGCTCAAAGGGTTCCTCAGCCTGGCCTTCACACCCATGTGGGTCCTCTGAAGAGAGGCTACAAGTACGAGTTCAAAGTCCGACCCTACGGCAGTAGCCTGTACGGCAGGGAGAGCAACACCAGACACCTACGAGTGCCAGAGATAGGTGAGAATCTAGAGATAGGGAATCTATAATAATACCATGCTGCTTTATTAATGATTATTATATCCTTATCCTGCGGTCTGTCTGAATACTTGATTCTGATTGGCTGGAAGGTGTGCAATAATTTTTTTTAATGCACAGGTAGTTCCAAGTTTAATAGTATTTTAATTGAAGCGCACACACACACACACACACATAGGCCTACGTCACTCGCACACAGAGATCTCGCTGCACACACACTCGAGTATGTCATAATATCAGTTTTCCAGACATTTTCGAATGCTAATAATAGTAATTGAATGCTTGTCAGTGTATTAGTGCTGTGCGTTTGGTCTTAAAGTGACCGCAGACTAATAAACGCGCTGCTCTCTCTCTGCTTTGAAACAGTCGGCATTGTAAAAAGCGCTATACAAAAAAGTCAAGGTGACTTGACAAAAGATTTCTGTTTCAAATAAATGCTGTTCTTTAAAAAAATCTGTTCATCAATAAATCTGGAAAAATATGTATCACTCTTCCCATAAAAATGATAAAAATCATAAATATTTCTTGAGCAGCAAATCATCACATTAGAATGATTTCTGAAGGATCATGTGACACTGAAGACTGGCGTAATGATGCTGAAAATTCACAGGAATAAATTACATCTTAAAATATATTAAAATAGAAAATGGCTATTTTAAATTGAAATAATATTTCACATTACTGCTTTCACTTTATTTTTGATCAAATTTATGCAGCATTGGTGATTAGAAGAGACTTCTTTCAAAAACATGAAAACATTTAAATTTGACTATTTTGTGTCACCTTGTGCCAAATGTAACCATGTGCTCTTTTCTCAGTTCCTAGCGCACCTCCTCAGGATGTGTCCATAACAATGCCCACCGACCGTAATGACACCGCGCACCTCAGCTGGGATCCTCCACCTCATGACGCTCACAATGGGATCATTCAGGGATATCAGGTATTACCTGCATAGTCACTCATTGGGAAATCATTTTAAAGCTAATATTGCCCCAAGAGGCTTTCTCTCCAGCAGATATGGATGAAAGTGTACGTAAGTGAAGATATAATTTCTTTCCAGTTCCTAAAAACCAATTGATTTAATTAAAATTAATTTTTAATAAAAGGAAGCCTGGAAGCAGTTAGATAATGCCTATTTTCTGCCTCAGATATTTCTGATAAAAATGACACAACCCTGCCAAAATCAGACAGGTTGCTGCAAAATTTCAAAGATGATGTCTTTTTAGAGTATTTAGAGCCAATTTTTAATCGCACACAAATTTCTTTGTAGGTGTTTATACATTCAAGCATTAGCATTAGCATCAGTCTGTTATTATTAAGGAGGCAGTTGTGGTCTAATAGTTAGAGAGTCAGAAAGGTAACCTGAAGGTTTGGGTTTGTTTCTCAGTACTGTCAGGAAATGACAGGCGTGTCCTTCAGCAAGGCACCTAACTCACAATCGCTCCCCAGGTGCCACAGCAAATGGCTGATCACTGCTCTGGGTGTGTGTTAAATGCAGTGGACAAATTTTGAGGATGGGTTATTTGACCTTCCCATGTCACTTTCATTTATTGTGGTTTCATTGATATCAGTTTTGCCTAAAAATCACAAAAATGACAGATACACTATATTGCCAAAAGTTTTGGGAAACCTGCCTTGACATGCACATGAACTTTAATGACATCCTATTCTTACACCGTGTCCTAACTACACACAACGCGATAAGATTCCAGCAACAAGCAACTTGTCTGTCCACACTAGAAGCAACGCGACAACGAGATGCCACAAATCAATCAAAAACCACAGCCAATGAGAACAGTCTTTCAGCAGCGACGTCGCAGAAATAGAAACTGTTTATAAAATAGATTCATTGCGTGTCGCTGTCGCGGCTGGTTAGGACAAAAACTCGAATTTAACATGGATAAGATACCTTATCGTGTGTCGCGGCATCGTGTCGCACGAAGTTAGGACACGGTGTAAATCCATAGGGTTTAATATGGAGTTGGCCCACCCTTTGCAGCTCTAACAGCTCTTCTGGGAAGGCTTTCCTCAAGGTTTAAGAGTGTGTTCATTCTTTTAGAAGCTTATTTGTGAGGTCAGGCACTGATGTTGGACGAGAAGGCCTGGCTCTCAGTCTCCGCTCTAATTCATCCCAAAGCTGTTCTATCGGGTTGAGCTCAGGACTCTGTCCAGGCCAGTCAAGTTCCTCCACACCAAACTCCTCATCCATGTCTTTATGGACCGACGCTTTGTGCACTGGTGCGCAGTCATATCCCAGGAAGGGGCCGTCCCCAAACTGTTCCCTACAAAGTTGGGAGCACGAAATTGTTCAAAATGTGTTGGTATGCTGAAGTATTATTAATTTTACTGGAAATAAGGGGCCAAGCTTAACCCCTGAAAAACAACCCCCTCCTGGCAACTGCCAAACCCAGACTCATCCGTTGGTTTGCCAGACAGAGAAGTGTGATTGGTCACTCCAGAGAGCACGTCTCACTGCTCTAGAGTCCAGTGGCGGCTGCTTTACTCCACTGCATCCCACTCTTTGCATTGCTCTTGGTGATGTAAGGCTTGGATGAGCTGCTCGGCCATGGAAACCCATTCCATTAAGCTCTCTACGCTGTTCTTGAGCTCATCTGAAGGCCACAGAGGTTTGGAGGTCTGGAGCTGTTGACTCTGTAGAAAGTTGGTGACTTCGGCACACTGTGACCCTCAGCATGCGCTTACCACTTCGTGGCTGAGTTGTTGTTACCAATCGCTTCCACTTTGTTATAATCCCACTAACAGTTGAGCGTGGAATATTTAGTAGTGAGGAAATTTCACGAATCGACTTATTACACAGGTGTCAACCTATCACGGTACCACGCTTGGGTTCATTGAGCTCCTGAGAGCGACCCATTCTTTCACAAATGTTTGTAGAAGCCTCTGCATGCCTAGAGCTTGATTTATACACCTGTGGCCATGGAAGTGGTGGAACTGTAAGACTGAAAAAACTAGTATATGCCGAAATGTCTGAATGAAGAACAAGGACTCTCTGAGAAAATAAAGGAAATTAACATCTGAACTGTCCCTCACACACCACTGGAGACGCAAGTCTCACCTCACTATCAGCTAATCTACATCTTTCCCTATATACCCCGTCTCCCCCAATTCCTTCCCTGTCTCATGCTGAGATCACCTGAAAATACACACAAAATCTCTATATTACAATGTCAATCCACACGATACAGTATTATATGTGTTTGATATCGTTTGAAATGTCTCAGTGCGACTGGTACAAATATCTCAACTCCACAGAAGTTAACCAAAAGATAATCAATGTTTTAAGAGTTTAAAGATATCTTGTCTTAGTTTGGTGGGTGTGGCTTTCAGCCATTTGGCCTTTACATCAATACAAGTCTTGATCAATGCAAATTCCCATCGTGCACTCGTGTTTACATTTGAAAGAGTTTGTGCATTTGTTTCTGGGTATTTAAGGAAATGTTGCTGGTATAATTTCAACAATGGGTTAAACGGAATAATTAAATGTGTAGTTAAACTATTAAAAATGAATGACCAAATAACCAATTGGCATTCTAACCCAAATTCTAAATTCTAATTAAATGGAGTCAGATAACGAGGAATTGGAATAAAATCCCCTTTTCCCCGCTGAAAAGACGAACGCGCAGCGACCTTCACCCGCCGATCGTTAGCCTCCATTGGGACGATTTGGGCGGCCTTACAGAAGTGATTGAACACCTGAGCTCAATGATTTGGAGGGGTGTCCCAATACTTTTGGTAATATATTGTTATTGTATGTAGTATGTGTAGCAGCCTGCTTGTTAATGTTTTACTCTGCTGTTCTTTCTGAAAGGTGTGGTGTGTGGAGTCTGAGGAACTGAAGTCTCTTAACTGGACGGTGGACAGTGGAACACACAGTATTGAGATCAGCACGCTGCAGACCGGCAGGCTGTACTGGGTCACAGTGGCTGCCGTTAACGGGGCGGGAGTGGGGGTCCAGAGCGACCCATACAAACTGCTCATAGGTTAGCTAATACACTAACACTGAGGTATAACTTTAAATTGTAACCTACTCAGTATGTTACCTGTTGCTCTCTCTTCTCAGAGTCGAGGCAGGAGTCAGCACCGCTTCAGACAGGCATACTCAGTATGTCTCATTTCCTTGCTGTGATTAAAGAGCCGGTATTCATTGGAAGCGCCGGCACACTCCTGTGGTGTGTTTTGATGATTACTGCCCTGTTTTTGTACAGGAGACATGTCAGACACGCCAACTCGGGAAGCAAAAGCTCAGGTAATCTATAATAAAGTCCCAATTTAAATCCTTTTTTTTTACGCTCATAATCATAAAACCACAATTTTCTCTTTGATTTATAGGCTTATATAGACTGGAAAGTGAAGATCTCATCATCAAACACAGGTAAAAAGTCAAATAAGGTAATACAGTGACTATAACTTTAAAATATACCACAGTATTAAGCCATATGTTCATATACCACGATACTTTAAAGAATAACATGGTACCACGATAGTACGTCCCAAAAACAGTATCGCTGTGATGCATTTCCAAAAAACACCATCTGTACACTAAATGTTGCATTTGATATGCACTAGCTCAGATAGTAACTATGGAAACCCATTTATGTATTCCAGATAAGAAAATAAGTCATACTCTGTAAATCACAAAAGTTATGCATGCTAAGTAATACTTACGACCAAAATAAGCTAAAATTATGACCAAAAAGTTAAAATTGTAAATTAAAATTCATAATTATGACAAATTATGACATTGACTTTGTCGTAATTATTACTTAGTGTCATAATTTTATCTTTTTTTTATCATAATTATGACGATCTCATGATTCCAACTTCTCATAATTATGACTTAATATCTCAAAAAAAAAAAATTTTTTAATGACTCTTTATTCTCATGTGGCAGAAATGGCCTCTCACAAGTAATTGATGGCCTCTCACCATCCTTATTATTTCCATTCAAGAATGGCAGCACCAGACTCTCCGTGGATCTCTGGAGGCTGGAGGCCAGACTCCAGCAGTGAGCCCAAGCAGGGCCTTTGGACCCCAAGGCAGGAGAACGCTGGCTTCCGGAGGACCAGTAAGTCACAACGTCTCCTCGAGTTTTAACTCAAAACTTGGTACACCAAAATTGCCATTTGAAACACAACTTAAGCAAAACATTTTCACTATTATACACTAGGGAGCGCTATTATGCAACTTCTAAAAGAGTAGAGAAGCTCTGGTGTAGTTGCCTCAAAATAGCAACAAAAACATTTTCTTACAAAAACCCTTCAGAATTATTAACCTCCCTGGAGCCGTGTGGAGCACTTTTATAATGGGATGCCATGTTTTAAAATATTGGGCTGCAGGTCACTGCCATTATAATGCTTGGATTAGCCAGGGCATTTTTAATATAACTCTGATTGGATTCGTATGAAAGAAGAATGTCATATACACCTTGGATGGCTTTAGGGTGAGTCAATTATGGGATCATTTTCATTTTTGGGTGACCCATCCCTTTAATATGTACTCTCTTTAGACCCTGATTACAATTCCTACAAAATCATGTTATGATAAAGGCTGTTTCAACTACATTAAAATGACCATTTATGCCTGTTTAGTTAGTTTAGCTTATATACTAGCATATCATACAGCAATTAGCCTTATAGCTTAGTTTATACACACATTTGCACTTTCCTACATATAGTCTCAATCTTCTTTAATGTGATTGTGTGTCAAATTAAGTGATAAATGTCCAAATATTTCAGTTATAAATAAAACAAATGAATGATGTTTAATTATTCACTTCATAGGCTATTATTATTATTATTATTTAATAATTAACAGTTAATCAAGTGTAAGAAATTACGTTCAATAGGTTTTTTTATACACTCATGTGTTATTGTACGCATTTTATAGTAAGCTATGTATTTTATATTAATATTATTCGTATATACTTAGGATAATCTTTAACTGACAGTTTGGAGAGACACGATTTTGAGAGAGGACCCAATTTATCATGACACCTGATCAAAACACAGAAAAAAAGGAGCAGAAACAAGTAATAAAAGCATTGTTTATAAACATTGTTGTTTTTGGAGAAGAAAAAAAACAATTTTTCTCTGCTTTTTGTTCAAAATGTTACTTTTTTATTAAACTTACCCACATTCAAGTTTTACTAAAAATAATGTTTTTTTTGTTTAAAAGCAGAGGCTCTGTTTATTCTTTTGATACATTGCATGTTCAAATACAATAATATATTCTGGGGGCCATAAAAGTTTTGTGAAAATGATCAAAAATGCTGCCGGTGGCTGGCAACTTAAAAAAAAATAACGCTGATGGTGGAAATTACAGAGACAGTTCACGGAAATATGAAAATGTTGTCATCAATTACTCGCCCTTATGTTGTTCCAGACATGTATGACTTTCGTTTTTCTATGAAACACAAAATAAGATATTTTGAAGAATGTTCACTCTCCATATAGTGAAATTCTGATAACAACATTTACATTTTTGTTAACCTATTGCTAATTTATCCCATATCTTCATCTCACCAGCCATGCACCCTCATCTACTCCTTTTTTTGTGCCTTTTGTCATCCCTCTGGATGACAGATACGTCCTCATGAGAACCTTCAAAAGATGCCTGTCACCCCTAAAGTCCTCATCAACTTTAATTACCATTGACATCTTGGCACATTATGTAAATCTGTCTGATTTTTACCTCTCTACTGACAGCTCTGCCCATTACGGCTAAAAAGGACCCTAACCCCCTGCGGTCAGCCGTCCCCATTGTACCAGACAATTGCGCCGTCTATGGCACCTTTTATGTGGATCTAACCGGCAATGGACTAAAGACGTTTAATAGCCCGGTTCGGTGTCCCAGAATGCCCCACGGCAACCCTGAACTGCTTAACTCGGAGACTGTTCGCATCACCGAACCCATCGTCAAAACCGCAGTTGTGAGGGAAGTGCAGGCATTGCCATGGAAACGTGCCCTCCCTTCCCAGCCCAACATGGGAGTTATGAAGGAATCGTGGGAGAAAAATTACAAGCGTGGTGAGACATCCATTCACTCACCGAGTCATTAACAATAATTTCGTCCAGCACTGACATGTTTGTCCACTTGCAGAGCTGCACGCGGTGAAAAGTGCCCCGTTAATGCCTATGAATCAACAAGCCCTGGCAATGTGCGGCAACCCTCAGCAAAGATTCAGTCAGCACCCTGCAGGTTTGAACTAGCATTTCTCATGTTTAAAATGTAACTCTCAATTAGATATAGATAAACCTTATCCTTTGAATCTTAGAAGAAGTGTAGTGTAGCTATCTCTTCTAAGCTGCTCTTCATTCCCTCAGGTGGTGTATCAGAGCCAGCAAGTTCTCCACGTATCCTGCATTACTCCGCCTCTCTGCAGCTGGTGGACATGTTACCCAGCCCTCCGCCTCTTCCTGTGGAGGACAACCACAGCCTCAGCTCAGAGGACGAGTGAGAATCACAACTACACCCACAACGAAATTTACAGGGGTGGACGATATGACCAAAATCTTAAATCACGATTTATTTCATGATTACGATCATTGAAAGATCAATTAAAAAAGAATATCGTATTTTCCGGACTATAAGTCACACTTTTTTGTATAGTTTGGCTGGTCCAGCGACTTATATCAAATATATATATATCAAATTTAAATAAACATTTAGCTACGTCTATAGCCGCGAGAGGTCGCTCTATGCTGCTCCTGTAGCCTACCGCTAAAATTAACTGAAAAACTGTCAACTGAAATATTAACTTAAAAGACAACAACTGAGAAAGACTGAACACATACAAAATGCCCCCCATGAAGAAAATCCTATTCAGCAAATCACAAACTGCATGTAGAAAAATATGCAGCCGACAAAGATTCACACTGGCAGCGTTTGTCTCACGCGGCTGAGCCTCTCCTGGCAGATCGTTCAATTTGTGGAATCGTTCCTCCAGCTCTGGCCATCTTGTTTTCAGTCCACGATTAGTTTCTTTGTTTTCTTCATTACAGTTAAAGTAACGTCTGCTTTTCGCCAGTCCCTCACTTACTTCAAACTTTCTTTCTGCTGCTCGATTATGCACAGCGAGTGCATGACTCCCCCTCCGCGCTGCTTCTGCCCTAATGCGACTTATAGTCCAGTGCGACATATCTATTTTTTTCCTCTTCATGACGCATTTTTTGACTGATGCGACTTATACTCCGGAGCGACTTATAGTCCGGAAAATACGGTACTAGTCTAAAAAAAATCTCAAGCTAACTGAAGACAAGTAACCGGTGATAAAGAGCAAAGAAAACAAACTACAATACTAGAAAGAAAAAAAAAAATCACAAATGAATAGACCTGAACTCCACTTACTAAAAATAGTACATAAAATGTGTAATCAAATATATATAAAAAATAATGCATCGTCTTTACTGTGTAAATTAGCCTAAATATAATTTATTCTTATTAAAGTTACAAAAGTGATTCGGATTCGGTCGGGTCTCTCTGACAGCACACACATAAACTGAAATTAGTTCTCTTTTGCTGCTAATTGTATTTAAAATCAGCTGTTTTTAAGCAATGCGGTATAAATCGCCCACCCCTAAAAGATTGTATTGCTCCCTTTTTTTTAGCTTAACAGATATTTAAGTTATGTTGGTAATAAATTTATAATAGAGTTCAATTGGTTAACTTTTGGTATGCATTAAGTATCATGAACTAATATTTTTTACAGCGGTTATTATTATTCTAGGTTAAAGGGTTAGCTCTACCAAAAAAAAAATCTGACAGCCTTTACCCGCTGCCATAATATTGTTCCAAACCTATATGACTTCCTTGTTTCTCTGGAACACAAAAGAAGATACAAGATATTTTGGTTTTGGCATAGAGTTTAGTTTTTGTTATTTTTTGCCCGTGAATGTCAATAGGCTCCGGTGTTGTTTGGTTCCCAACATGCTCTCTTCTTCAGAACACAAAATAAGCTGTTTTGAAGAAAGTCATACAGGTTTGGAATAGGGTTGCACAGACTAGTTTACTTTAATTGCGCTGCCATGACACTTTAAGCTTAACGTCGACTAGCTGATGATGGCCTATAGAGGGCGCAACAGGATAAAAAATCTCTGTCCACTTTTACTTTTTCAACAGTTAAGTAAGGGATAATCCACGGCTAGCCATGCATTAAAGGATTTTAATGCACGGCGTAGAGGCGAAGGACCGCCCGACGCGAAGCGGAGGGTGGTTGCCTCTAGTTCGTGCATTAAAAACATTTAATGCATGGCTAGCCGTGGATTATCCAACTTATACCATGGTTATTTCCCAAGTTAAAAACAAGTTAAAGCTGTAACTGATGCTTTTTAAGAGACAGGTTAAAATGACGGTTGTTTTCTTACGTCTCGTTAGTTCCAGCATACCGTCGCTTTAAATAAAGTAGAGCCATCGAAATGTTTTTATATGAACAAATTACCACATTTATTTAAATTCATTATTAAAAGAGAGAGACAGAGAACTGAAAGAGAAAGATCAGAGAGAGAGAGAGAGAGATGTGTTCGCAATCTCTTCTTTATGTCAGTCTGAAGATCCCCCCGTTGCTTAAGCATATCGAACATAACTTAATGATTATTTAATGGATTTATTACAATTATTTATGAATGACAGGCAACACTGCAGTGACCAGGCAATCTTTATTTAAACGAATCATCATTATGTAGCCTAGTGTGAAATAAACCAACCCCGCGTCATAAAGACACATTACATTTAATGCATTAAATTATATAATAATATAGGTGCTCGAGTCTGTCAGTGTAGGTGTCAGGACCATCATAGACTGTAAAAAACGCACGACACACGGCGACATGTTCCGCAACTCGGTGTCATGCAGGTGTCCGTGACAGTGTTTGTCGCGATAATGTCAGTGACATGACAATGAAGACTGCATGTGCCACGGATGTGCCAATACACGCATAGTTATAGATATGTATACGTATACATACCTGCGCATAGTGACATGTGCCATTGGCTTCTGTGTGTCACGTCATGTCTCATGTCACTTAATGTTGCCATAGATATGTATACATATCTTTGGCTGATACTGCCAGCTGCCACTGTCACTCTGTTTGCAAGCGTAACTGTGTTACTATGGTTACCAGTGTTTATAATGGCGGATTAATTTCGAACTGTAATCAAACTGACTGGAACTACCTGTGCATTAAACGGTTTTACTGAACACCTTCCAGCCAATCAGAATCAAGTATTAAAACAGACCATGGTATAAAATGACAAATAAATGCATATTCCGAGAGAGCTTATACTATCTAGATGTTCAAAATTGAAGTGGTTTATAAACAGTTTACTACACATGTGCTTTAACTTTAGCTTTTACCATACAGAAGTTGTATAAATTGCTGTTAGTTCAGGTAAACAAAATAAAGTAAACGTTAAAAGTATCTTTGTCCTAAAATAGGAGTAATAAAAATAGACAACTACTTTTTTGACACGCTAAAGTGTTCGAGCTATAAAATCACCATGGAGAACATAATTCAGATAATTTGGTCTGGAAGAGTTTGATATAAGACTTGTGCAGGTGTCTGGGGAAATCAGAGCACAGTGTGTAACTAACACCTTGTGAATCTATAAAGGAGAAGGGAGATCCCTCGGGTCTTTATTTCTCAGCTGAAACATCTGAGAAGCTGCAAACTTCTAGCTTCCCATTTATCAGAGAGTTCAGTGCACAGGAATACACTAGAACTTTAGATTTTCTTTCTTCTCACTGTGCCTACATGAACGATGATAAACCTCAGTGTTTCAGCTTTCTGTCATGGCAGGATATGAGTGTGCTTATTGACTACAGCCACAGAGCTCAAGAGTTGTGTCCATTTCTCACAGACATTTGAGGGGTTGTTCCCCAGCAGGTCCGTAATGAAAGTGTCTGTGACAATACCATGTCATTATAGCGTGAGACGTGTACTACTGTCTCTCTCTGCTCTCAGACTAAAAGACTGGAAACCAATTTAGCCTGCATCTCAGCTCTAATGGACAGGGAGGTAGAAGGGGAAATGGCCCACACTATTAATTAGAAGGACTGTAAGTGGGAGGAAGTGTGCTTAAATGATGTAGGACACAAACAGGAAGTTTCTTCCGGCATGGCTGTAGGCATCATGGTACAAAAAGAGGCCAGACTGGCCAGCTGGAAGGGACAGAAAACTGCCCACTGAGATTCTCATAAAAACACAGATATATGGACACAAACACCTTTCTAAAGACCATTTAATTGCTGAGAGGTTGCTCTTTAAAGGCACAACATGTAAGATTTTTTGGATTAAATTATCCAAGAACCACTAGAACAATATTTTGTTGACATGTGTACTTGCATTATCCCAAATGTTTCCGAAAATGTTTAAATTTAGAGACAAGGAATTTTAACCAGGACACGGACCAGGTCAATGACATCATAGTACCGTTACCATAGATTTTATTTTGTAGAAACCATGGAAAGACCAAAGCCACTTTAATATCTGATGTGTTTTATTAGACAGTGTTTGGATCATTGATGGATATAATCGAATCACTGTTCTCCAGCTCAACACAGTTAGTCTTATTTTTTAAATCTGGTGTTCTTGATTTACCGCACAGAGTACCATGTTTTACCGCCTAATATGATCTCGCTCACTGCAGTGTGAACAAGTGTCTCGATAGTAGTGGTGGGCGAACGCACAGAGTAGATTATAACAACTCTCAAAACACTCAAATGTGTGTAATATGATAAAACAGAGCTGCGTTACCCCACACACACACACAAGCGAAAGAAGCAGAAGCGCTCGTCTGCGGCAGAATAAAAGCTCCGACAGTTTGATAATCAAGGCGTCATCAAACTACGCCTTTGTTTTGAAAAAAAATCAATGAGGGTATTTTTTGCAAGCTTGATAGCCATTTAACCTGCTAGCTTGTCCTTTACCCTTTTAAATATTTCAAAAGAGAAATGTTTAGTTTTACTCAATTGGTTTGGTTATATTCTATCAAATGCCAGACATGATAAGAGTAGTAATTTAGCCAGTGGTCAGAAAGGAAACATAATTAATATACTCATATGAATCTGATCCCTCAGGTCTACCAGGTCCACCAAGCTGACAGTAGACATCGGCTCTCAGCAGTCTGTGTGTGCTGCCTCTGGGCTCCAGGGTCTTGCTACGGCCACTACGGGCTGTCCGTCCCATCACAGCCCAGCCCAGCTAAGCCCGTCCTATAGCCACCTGTCCACCGCCTCCTTCTGTCTCTCCACCGATGACTACCAGGACACCACACTCAGTACTCAGGGCCACACTCAGTACATGGAGATCAGCCCTAAACCACAGGGACAGAGGTATGACAACACCTGAAGGGCATTTATAGTCGCGTTTCCACCGCAGGAACTTTCCCCAGGAACTAGGGAACTTTGGGATGGTACTCGGTGTGTTTCGACCGCTGGGTCTAAATGAAGTTCTGAGTAAATATTTCCCCCTCCAAACAGCCCTGCCCGCGAGGTAGTCCTTTTTCAAAGTTCAGGAACTTCCGAGGGCGGGACTTTGGTGCTGAACATGCTGATTGGTTGAGCTCATGCAGCATTTTATTTCAACCGGCATTTTGTCAGGCAAAAAGGGTTTTGCGAGGTTCGTTCTGCATTCATTAAATATCAATCTTGCTCTTTTGGTGCGCATTCGTCTTAGCCATCTCCCGGTCAATGTCTGTATAGCTGATAAAAACATACATTGTCATTTTAAATCTAGCTGTACAAGCTTTCAGAATACGCTTTAGTATCAGTGCTCTTTTCCGCCGTTTTGTTAATTACCTCTTTAGTTAACCAATACATAACCAGCAGAAGCAGCACAGCTTGAATCTCCTCCATACTACTTGTTATTGTTGCAGACAGTGTGTCGCGCAAAAATGATTACTGTCCATCGCTGACTAGGAGGAGCAGTCACACACAGTCCTACATCACCGGACTAATTTGCCTAATCTTCACGGTACTTTAGACCGCAGTGGAAATGCAGACACTAGCAGGTCTGGGGGAAAAGTTCCTGTAAAAAAAGTTCCAGGTAATTTCGGTGGAAACGGGGCTTATGTGAATAAAGTCTCATGACAAGGGCTAATTTCCATGTCTCCCATCAGTACATCTCATCAGAGTTCTCCATCAATGCCCCGTCCATTCTCTCCCACACCCACGTTTGGTTACATCTGCGGGCCTGCCGAGCGGGAGATGGATGACGAGCAGGAGCTTCAGCCAATCGGCCTCAGGAGAGCCACCCTGAGGAGCACGCCCTCCTCTTGTTGCAGCGAATGGGAGGGCTCGTTGTGGAACGGCTGGGGTTCGGTGTCCGAGAGCAACATGGCGAGCGCTCGAACGAGTATCATCAGCTCTTCTGACTGCTCGTTCATTAACGATGCCAACTTTGCCCGCGTCCTGGCTTTGACAGCCGAATCCATGAGCAGTACCTTATCAGGTAAGATATAAAATCTCTTCAACCTCTGTAGAATTAGGTTATTTCATTTAGGGCTGTCACGATTCCTCGATCAATTTACCTGTGTCGAGTACCCGGCAAAATATGGGAAGTATTCCACAGATGAGAATCCATGAACCGCATTATTAGACCATTTTCTAAGGCCGCACGGTATATTAAAAACCACACTATAGCATAGTCCTGTTGTGAATTCACAAAGGCTGTGATGCAGTTAAATAAACATATGCCCTGCAGCTGTGGCGGGTTTAATATTTATTTACATGCATGTCGATTATGTGTGTCTCTTCGTTCTACTCCATATGAACTTAACTCCATAAATTATTACTTACATGCATGGAGCACGTCTCAAACTCCATCTCTGAATATACTGAGAGTTTGGGTTGCTTATCACATTCATCTGGGAACTCAACGTGTGCCATTTCGTCTGATTTATAAACCTACAACAACACAGGAGAATACATCAGTATGTTTCTAAATATGCAGTTAATCGCGATTTCAAAATAAATGTTAACCCCTCGCTCCGAGTTTGCATGTTTTGATGTCCATTTATTCTTGTTAAAGAAATTAGTGGCTGTAGTATTTCAATTGTAAAGAAGTGGACAAATATTAAAGATTAAGAGAACATTTGAATTAAATGATTTGATCTGCTGTAAAGTGGAAGCTCCCTCTGCAGACATTTGTTATAATACAGAATGTACATAAGATGATTGGTTATAATGTATATTATATTATGTATTTTAACTGTGTTGTTCTATGAAACCATTAGATTACTTGTTTTGGTGTGAACCAAATATAATTGCCTCTTTAATATAATATGTATTTTTTAGTCATTTTAATGGCTATTGTTAGCTTAGGTCTATTTTTATAACCACAAAAACATATCTGATTACTCGATTAATTGGCAGAATAATCGATCGACAACTCGATTACCAAAATAACCGATAGTGACAGCGCTAGTTTCATTAATAGTTTGCACATGATTATTGAAGTTACAGAAAGTACGGATGTAGCTGATGACCACTAGGTGGAACAGTTTGCTCATGAAAGCTCTGCTAATTTCCACATTTGGGTGTAAGTTTTTGTAAATGCAAATATTTTAATCAATCTTCCAGGTACCAATAATAGTGTAATACTCTTAGATCTCACATATCACCTATATTAAACCATAATTCTTATGAGCATACTTATAAGTTATTTATAAATCTAACCCCGTTAGTTACTTAGTTTCTTTGCGACTCACCAGCTTTTTTTCAGTTTATCATGTCAGTCAGTAGTTTCTCAGCTCTGCAAAGCTGTAGTTTTTCTGCCTTGTTTGCATAGTCAACAAATAGGTATTATGTATAAATATTCACTTCAATTCAGATCTTTTGGAAAGAGTCATAATGTGTATGAAGTGGCTTTCAAATATTTAGGTAGTTTAGTCACGCTTAAAGTTTGAATATCATTGCATTAAAAAACAAAATATCATCAAAGTTGCTTTTATTCCATAGGAAGACAGCACAGGCTAAATATTTAGCATAGGTAAATACATACAGATAAAATGCTTTTGGACACTTTCAGGATGTCAGATTTAAATAGAACATATTCATACTTGTGATAAACTACACCAGCCTTCATCTTGAGAGCAGTAGGTTCAAACTAATAGCAAAAATGGCACAAAAAAAAAAGCTTTATTAGGGCCTGAGCACCGATGGTGTGAGGACCCTATTGGAATGGCTCTGTCTATCCTTCTCCGAAATGAATTGCCTAAACATGCTTGAAAACTCATGAAACTTTGCACACGTGTCAGAAGTGGCGAAAATTTAGGTCTGATATGGGTTTCAGAATAAGGTATGGCAAAATGGCTCGATAGTGTCACCTACGATATTTAAATTAAGCACCATTCATGCTATGTTTCATGTACACATATGAAATTTGGTAGACACATGTAACAGCCCAATACCTACAAAAACATCCATGGGAGCAAAATCTGAAAACCAACAGGAAGTGAGATATTTGGAATTTTCTCTGCAAAATGTTCGCAGTTTTTGCCATTGCCATACGTTGAGCTTTAACAAACTCTTCTCAGTGATTTAATCAGAGCAACGTCATGTTTGGTCAGTCTAATCTAAAATGTGAAGATCTTGAGTTTTCACTGAAGGGCGTGTCCGTGGCGGCCTGACAAAATGCAATTTTTCGCCATGAAACAGTAAGCAGGTCTGCCCTAAACTTCACGCTTTATTACACACCTGACCTGGACACATCTACAAGCCGATATTCAGTTACAGTCATAGCGCCACCAGCGGGCAACAGGAAATGTCATATAGTTTGCACTAAGATTAACTCCTCATTGAGATTTAACCAGAATAACTTCATATTTGGTCAGTCTAAAGGCCTTGGTGATGTTAAATTGAAAAGATCTCGCAATGAAACAGGAAGTCAGGAATACAATGTCCGATCTGCCCCAAACTTCACATGTTTGAAAAGAGTCCTGCCCTGAACACATCTACAATATTATAGTAATAGAGGGTGAGTGCCCTTTCATCGCTGCTTCCAGCTTTAATTTTATTTGATATTTTGTTTTTTAATGCAATCACATTCAGACTATTTAAAGTGTCACTTAAGCCCCTTTTGGGGTCAGTGCGTAACTAAAGTGGAGATTTATTTTGAATGAGAATTCTCATTGTCAGATCACATTCATAAGGCACTGCGGCATTGCGCTTCCCGATGAGACAGTGAAAAATAGCAGCGCTACTTTGGTACAATGAGAAATAATGGGATTTGAGGGCCTGTCTGCAAATTGTCTGAACACCCCCACCATCCTCTCTAAAGTTTCAGCAAATCAATCACGCCTTTCAAAAGAGAAACCTACAGGGACTTTCCTCTCTCCATTTGCTGATTGTTTCCCCCTTTCACTCTCTCTCTCTCTCTCAGTCTATCCTTCAATCTCCGTGAATGCATCAGGTTAAATGACTAGTACATTGAAACTGATGAATTCGGCAGCGTTATTATGGCCAAATTGACTTGTGCGACTTTATACGTATTAACAGATTGTGTATTTTGTACCTATGTGCATGTGTATGCATACATCCCTCTTGATTTCCTTTGTGATGCGTGTGTGATCGTGCATTTTCTGCAGATTTCTCCCCGCCTGCATCCCCCCTGAGTGTTTTGTTCCCCCCTCGAGAGTGTTTTGGAGAGGTGGAGCCGCTGCCCCTGTGGGACTGGAGCACCGCGTGGGTGGAGGAGCTGGAGGCCCAGTTCAAAGCCTCCAGAGAGACCAGAAGAACCGCCACACCTAGCCGGCACTCAGGCATCGAGCACTGGAGAGGACATCTGGAGACCCCCTCGCACCGATGATCGACTCGCACATGCTTAAGGCTTGTTTATGGACTACATTTCCCTGCGTTCCTCAGGGCAACCCCCCTCCTTGTAGTTTTAATGGTCTTGGGCTTGTAGCAAGGTCAATTAAATCGAAGAACACACTGCTGTAAGGTACAGTATGTGTAGTGTACACCACGTGTACAGTCGTACCACACCATAATAAAGACTATTGTACAGGACATTCATATTGGCATTCCAAGAAATGTAAATAAACCAATGTTATTTAATAAACCTCCTCATACGCTTTTATAAATCATATACGCTTTTATATGACAGAGTTATCTAAAATACACAGGAAATATTATACAAGATGTTTTGTATTTTAGGATTCATTTTTATAATTTTATAATTAAAACATTCTTTCTTTAAGTTTTATTTTGAAAAATGTTAGTTAAGTTTGCATTTAACCTGTTTTATAATTAAACTAAATGTTAGCAAATTTAGATTTAGACTTTTTTTTACTAAAAGTTTTTTTATTGATGATTGTTTTTTTTGTTTTTTTTTCTATTAAAAATATTGTCATAAATATTCCTTACACTTGCTGCACAACTAAAAAGTCACATTTTAGCTCATTTTATTTTTACTAATTTCCTTTAAAAGTTAATAAATGAACATTTTATCACAAGTACCTCGGATCACTGACGTATGTTTGTGTTTGTTGCATGTGTCCTACTGTCTCGAAGTTAAGGGTGCACAAGAGGTCTGTCGAGAGAACATGTACGGCCCTCCAGAGCTCTAATCCTCACCGCAAGCCAGCAGAACCAAATCAGACAGCCCTAGACACCCGCTGGACACACACACACACACACACACACACAGAAAACACAAGTGACCATGGCATGACTGCAGAGGGATTATCGCTTGTCCCCTTCTCTCTCTCTCCCTAAGGCCATATGCTTGGTACAAAAACACACCTCCCCCATTACACACTTTTATGCGTACACACAAACACACTATTTGGATCTACAGCCTTGAATTCGTCCATGGCCAAAAAGGCATCTTTTTATAGCCTGCTGGTAATCCTTTGACCCAGTTTGCCATGCAAGAGCACACTAATACGGTACCAACTTTAGCCTCTCTCTTGTTTCTTTCTTTCATTTGTCACAGGAGAAAACCCCACATTTGTCTGCAAATATTATTGTGCATAAAACAATTCTGGTTCCTTCGTTAATGCACATATACAGGATTATTATATTATATATACAGATCTGGTTTATTGTCCACCAAGTGAAAAAACAGTCATAGCTGTGAGATATAAAGTTGCAATTATGTGAAATTAAAGAGGTTGTGTGACCCTGGACCACAAAACCAGTCATAAGGGTCAACTTTCCATTGAGTACGGTTTGTTAGGATATGAAAATAATTGGCTGAGATACAACTAATTGAAAATCTGGAATCTAAGGGTGCAATAAAATTAAAATATTGCATATTTCTATAAAGATCTTAGATATGCAATAAAGATCACCTTTACAGTTGTCCAAATAAATCCCATAACAAGACATATTACTAATAATACATTTAACAGTAAGAAATTAACAAAATATCTTCATGGAACATGATTCTAACTTAATATCCTAATGATTGTTGGTTATTATTTTGACCAGAAATACCAATGGTCTTTAAGTGAACTTCAGCCAGCAGCTATTGCTCATATTTGCACGTAGCATACAAGAGACTAAACATGAATAAAGGCCCCGAAATACTCAAGGTGAAGTTCTTTTTCACTCTTTGCTTAGAAGTAAAAAGAAGTTAGAAAAAATAGCTTTGCAGTGATATTGTTAACAAACAAAGAGAGGTGCTTAGATGAATATGTAAAGATGTGCTGCATGCTTTTCTCTCAATAATAAAATAAACACACACAAACAGCAGTTAAGTTAAGAAAGCATGAGAACACAGTGATGTGGATATGTTTCCACCAGCTCTGCAATTCACCGGCATTATGTCGACAACAGTTGAGGTTTTTAGAATTACACTGTTATGATAGTTTGATTATAAAGTATATTTGAGACTGTAGTTTGAATGAATCCCTTTTCTTTGCATAACACATTGACTTTACAGTACAGAATGGCTCTTTCACCATTAATCTGAATATTGCATTAGCATTTGTTTCATGTGTTATAGAATGGAAGAGAGGCTTTTGGGAGTGTGTGTCAACGTCACATACATTTGATTTCCCTTGCAAAAACATCCTGAGTTCTTCACATAAAAAAAAAAATCAGACAACCTTGGACGTCAGGGAAGAACTTGTTTTTGTTACAAACCGTTCACACCTTGGCGAAAAAAAGAAAGAAAAAAAACGATTAATGCATGAAAATTCGTATAATATCCCCTTTAAAGCCCCGTTCACACTAGTATGTTTTGCTGTTAAAACATTTGCTACGGTTTGCTACGGCGTTTTCAACCCTTAAAAATTGAGACTGTTGAAAATGCTGCAGTTTTAGTTTGAAAACTCTGGAGTTGCATTTCAGTGTAAATGGACCAAAACTGAGACTTTTGGAAACGATGTTTTACACTACCTAAACATGGCAATAAGCATATAAAAAAAGCATTTTAAGCCTAAGATGATCACCGGTGGTGGCTACTTTTCTACGATCAACTTAGGCTTACAAAGTTTTTGAGCCGTTTCTCTCATCTTCTCAGTAACATACCAGCCTCAACAACCATGTAAACAATAACATGGAGACGGAACTGCATGTGTTGCTGACTTTGTGGTCCTTTTTAGCAGCCGTTGTGCAGTTAAGCGCTGTATAATACATTCTACATGCACAAGAGGCAACTGTTTACACTTGTACGCCCATGCCCAGTGTGCATGAATGGTTATGTAGTGTGGACGGAGATCGTTTCTGAAACGCAGTGGAAATGCCAGTATAGACGAAGAGCGTTTTTAAAATGGAAATTCACTAGTGTAAACAGCCCCAAAATTCACATACGGTACACATGAAGTAGTCACAACTGTGACAATTAAAGTTGCAAATATAATAAATTGTAACAAACATGAGATATAAAGTTGCAATTATTAGAAATACAGTTGCAATTATGAAATAAAGTTTAAAAAATAAAAAGTTAAGTCGTAATTATTATTATTATGAGATCTATCCCCGGTTTCACATAAAAGGCTTAAGTTAGTCTCAGACTACAATGCATGTTAAGTGAAAACAGATGTTAAAATATGTCAGTGCCATTGTTTTGTCTCAAAATACACACAGTAATGTTTTTTCTAAGGAATGTTTATAAAGGCTTTTGAAGTGTCCTAAATGAAGTGAGGCTGCCTTAATCTAAGCCCTGTCTGTGAAACTAGGCCCTAAAGTCACAACCATGAGAAATCAAGTTTCAGTTGTGAGATATAAAGTTGATAATATGATAAATAGTAACAGACACTATAAATAGTTGCAAATACAACAAATCACATTTATGAGAAAAATTAAATTACAATTCTGATATAAAGTTGCAAATACATAAATTATGTCGCAATTGTGGCATATAAAGTCACAATTGTAAGGGGATTTTATTTTTACCTTTTTAATTTTTTATGAGGTGGAAAAAGCCTAATCTAATAGCTTCAAAAATTAATCGCACATATCTCCTCAATAACCTGCATAATTTGAGGTATCATTAGGTAACCCAATGATGACTTAGCAAGTAGCACTAACAATTCATCTGCCAGGGAAATTTAAAACCAAGCATCACCGTCTCCAAATTTCTGTCAGCCCAGTTCTGTCAGCCCCAAATGTTTCCAGGAATAGTTAGCACATGGGACAGATTTCCAAGGTAATGCATTGCGGCTCTAAATGATCAGCTAAATTGACATTAATGACCAACACCTGAGCCACCATCTCGCTCGCCTGTATCCGTCAACACACTAAATTAAAATTAAAACCCCTGTGTGGCGCGCCATCCAGTCGAGTGGGCTTACCCGAGGTCCTGTGCCCAGTTGGAGGTTCAGAGGCGGGCGTGTGTGGAGATGAGAAATGGCAGAGTGTTTTGCACAGACCCCATGGGATCCAGCCTTCTGTTGGCCTTCACTGACCCAGATCTGCCCTGAGAAAGATTAAACTCAAGGGTCCTTCTGTTCCCTAAAGCCTTCGCTCCACAGGCAGGGTCTACAAGCCAGTTCAACTGGAGCTGCAGAGAGAAAAGAAAAGGTGTTTATGTGCAATTGGTCAAGAGATTACACCAAACAGTTGACTGCGTATTCAAGAACCTCTCACGGGCTGATGGGTCGGTTTATCTCAGAGGCGCAAACATTGCTCAATCACCACATAAATGAGTCCTCGCACCTAGCTAACAGCCTAGCAGCTGTGCGACGCTAAAAACACTAATATCATTCTTTTCTCGTCTCTAAAGAGCATTCAACCGATTTAACCTGGTGTTCGCCGTAAAACATCTTGACATTGATTTCAAAGCCAAATGCCAAAGCCGCAGTTTTACTAGCTTGTTTGAACATTGTCCTCTTGGTTTTAATGTGGCAATTGCATGTGCTTTGCATACATTAAATGAACAATGACGTTGAAGGCATCCATCTCAAGGTTCTGTAATTAACATGGAAATGGGAGAATGGTATTTTGACTGCGTTTCGCTCCCCTCTGGCCCTCCTGGGCGTGTCTCCACTGACACAAAGCTAATGAATGAGCTAGTGATTTATGGGTAGTGGGCTTCCACTTAAGGAAGAGTGTGTGTCTTGACTACTTGCTTTGAATTCTAAGGAGACCTTCAAAGGTGAAAGCTCAGAAGATCTCTGTGCCCTCTACATCTCTCAGTAAATCGCACCCTGCAATTGATCCGCCTCTAAAATTGATTCATTAATATATTGAAAATGATAATCATCAGAAGAACCTTTGACTGTATTTTGCGGTAAAATTAAATCCTATTGTTTATGAAGTTTAAAAACTTTAATAGCACAGATATGACAATGTTGACTACAATTTTGCCTAGTGGAAGATGAGAGATTAGTTCCAACTTGCTCAACACCTGTCTGGACTCTTCCAGAGATCCCACAGACCTTGATTAGCTAGTTTTGGTTGGTTAAGGTTGGAGTTAATCCCTGCCGGAAGGTGGGTACCACTGGGTTTTAGTTGTTTGTTTTTATATAAACATTTATATAAAAGTTAGGATCTTATTCCAGGGTACCCACACCTTGGTTAACTTCAAACTTTCAAGGACTTTCCAGGTCCAATACCCTTAAATTCAAGGACTTAGCGAGAGGACACATTTCAAGTGAGAGCAAGGATACATTGTGTTATCTTAGTAGTTTTGTGCGCATGTGAACGTTATGGCAGAGGACAAAAAGTACCTCACACAGGAAACACTTAACGTAACGCGTAAATGCACGTAACGTAACTAACATAACTCAAGCAAGTATATTATGCATGGGCCACGAAATGTTGGCAAAATAACACATCAGCAGACCGGAGGGAATATGGACTTTTTTCCAGGAAACTTCTGACACAAAATAAATTCAAGCACTTTTGTTTAATTTCAAAAAATTTCAAGGGCCTTGAATTTTTACTTTAACAGATTCACAACCTTTCAATGATTTCAAGGACCCATATGGGAACCATGTCAGTTTTGTGCGTCAAAGAATATTTTGTTGCACGTGCATTTTTTCCTGCAGATATCGTTGTGATCAGTTTTGGGGTAACACAAGTAACTTGATTTACGTAATCAGAGCCGCAATTACTTATTGAATTGCGACTTAGTGGATCAAAACAAACCGAACGATTCCTTAAAGGGGGGGTGAAATGCTGTTTCATGCATACTGATCTTTTTACACTGTTAAAGACTTGGAATCCCATACTAAACATAGACAAAGTTTCAAAAGTTAAGGTGGACGTTTGATGGGAGTATTTCTTTGTCAAAAATACTACTTCCGGTTAGTCATAAGTTTCGGCAAGTTTTTTGAGATCATGCGTCCCCATTGACGTTAGTGGGGGCGGAATTTCCTTGTATGGGCCTTACGGACAATTCTACCGGAAGCGCGTGAGAGAGAGCGAGGGAGAGAGCGAAAGCAACAGCCTACGCCCATCAAAGCGCTGGTTTGTAGATTGCTGGACAGGTGACAATTACACATAATGTCACCAAAAAAGTGCGTTTTTGGTTGCCAGACCAAGACAGTCTTGCACAGATTCTCCAAAACCCCGCGTTAAGGCAACAGTGGATGTAATTTGCTTTTCCGGATCAGCAACTGAGTTGCGCGAATGTTTATATCTGTTCGCTGCATTTCGGTGCCGACTGTTTCATAAACAAGGCCCAGCTCGACGCCGCATTTTCCCAATCGCCTAATGCTGAAGGATGGAGCAGTCCCAACGTTAGAAGGGTGAGTGAGACTGCTTCAAATGTCTCTACACAAACACACGTGCACAACTGCACTTCCCACATGTACACCTTCAAAGACAAAAATACGACGATATAATTCAAGTATAAATATGTAAATAACACAAGCCGCTAAGCATATTATATAGTTAGTGTATAACTTGTACCACATACAGACGTCCTGCTCTAGTCGTTTTTGCTGCTGCTCCTGTTCAACTGCAGCCTCTGGGTCTGATTCCGGATCATAGATGTATGGCTGTATCTGATTAAAAGCCATATTTTTATTTTGAATAAAGTTTTTTTCCCGCTGTTAGGGATGACGGACTCGACTCAACACTACAGCGCTGCTGTACACGTCATTATTTAGCTCCGCTCACACGACACGCCCCCACCCGCTCGGCTTTTTTCGGAAAGACTCGGAACAGCGCATCTTTCTTATATAATTATTAAAAAAATAAAGACTTTTCGGAGATATGCAGGATGCAATGCTACTCTATAGGTACTCAAGATTGACATGACACTGACTGAAACTGAGTGTTTCACCCCCCCTTTAAAAGTACTAAAAGAATCGTTACCGTGACCGTTAATGAATCGGATTTTCTTCTTTAGCCAGAATCAAACAAAACGCAAACTGTTTCAGTGGTAAAGGCCGCTCAAACGGCTCGTTTATTTTAATATTCTCCTTTTTATTCATTGTCTACAAGTGCACAATGCTTTATATAACCACTTTGCAGTTTTTCTTTCTGATTTTCTCACCTCATGCCAGTCTCTGGTGAGAGTGACTCACATTCTTTGTTTTTCTTATTTCATTCCTTACCCTCTACTTGTCTTTATCCAACCATTTCACCACACTGTTGTTTTCTTCATTCCTCTTCCCCTTTCTGCTTCTCAGCATCCAGTATTGCCCTGGAAGAGGTAATTTCATGGCGCTCTGTGGCGGTTCAGCCAGGTGGAAGTACTACGTGCCTGCCGTAACCTTAGAAACCAAAGATTAACGATCTCATTCTCAGCCGTTAACGGTGGCGGACCCGCTTTGTCTTTGCTGTTAAATTTCGGCTTAAAGGCAGGGTAGGCGATTTGTTCCAGAAACAGTTTTTGTTATTCTGGTTGAAAGTCTCTTCACATAATGATATTATCACTAAGATAATGGTCTAAATTTATTTGTTTAGTAGCTACCATCGAAGTCGAAGGACCCGTCCAATAGACCCTTTTACTGTTTGTATACAATGATGACGTAGCAACGTATGCGCGCGCATTTTGGCAACAAACTGTGGAGAGAATCAGCAGCATGTCAAGCTACGTGAGCGGATTAAGCAACACAAACCGAGAAAGTTATTTTAAAAAGTTGACTTTATCAAATGGTATTCGGCTACCAGATCCGTGTACTATAGTGGAGTGGATAGAAGACGTTAACAGATGGCCAGATATAACTTAGTGGTCGGATATATACGTATTTAGTCGAGAAACCGAGCGTGTACACCCGAGACAAGCATATAAATCACTGGATGCTTATGAATACGTTGTCTGTGGGCATGTAAGTTACAGAATGTCCAATACAATGTTCTATATTTATTCTTATCCTTCACACAGACATACATTTATCCTTTTCCTTACATTTTATGTTATTGATTCGTGTCGACACTTCTGTTTAAAGTTTAATTTTGTAATGCTATAGTACTTTAATAGCAACTATGTTGCTTGCATACATTTCTCAGATGGTTATTTTGCAATTAAACTATTAATAAAATCATTACAAATGAAATTGATAAATACTGTGATTATTGATATGATAATCTGGGGGTGGGGGGTACATTATACACACCAGTGGCAGCCAATGTTCGGAGGTTTATTATAAATAATTAAGTTTCAAGTGCAGTAAATGTTTTACAAATTTTTATTTTTAAGCGAGCATTTTTATGTCCTCGTTCCAATCAATGCATTTAATCGCCTGCGTACCGCCGGTTCTTCTGAAACGGCCGTGATCCTGTCAGAATTCTATAAAACTTAAGCCCATTGGTGGAATAGCGATTAGTGCAACCAAAAACGCAACAGCCAGATGCTGGGAATACATTTTAATGCTGGGAAACCGTTTTGATAAACTTTCGGAGTTGCTCACACGTTAGAACCACTAGGGAACAACACCACTTCCGTTGCCAAAATGCGCGCGCAACTCTTTGATCACGTGGGCTGTAAAAGGGTCTATTAAGGTGGAGGACAGGGTTGCCAGGTTTTCACAACGATTTTGCGGGTAAAAATCGTGTTGGGGGGTAACGTGTTGTTTTTTTTGGCAAATAATAATTATACATAAAAAACAACCCATGGCAACAGTGTTGCAGTCCAATTTCACAGGAAAACCGCGGACTTCGCAACACTGGAGGGGCGGGCAAATAGAACATTAACTGTCACATTATGCTTGTATGTCAACAGATGACAACAACATACATTTTTATATAGAAACAATTTTGAAACAAACTCTTTAAAGTTAAAACACTTCTCCCATATCATCCAGCTAGGTGTTTTCAGAGGTCTTGGAGGCCGTTCACACATCTTTCCATTCCAATGATTTCTTTTCCATATTATTCTATGAAAACACGTGCTAGATGGACGTGTATAACTGTTGTGCTCGTGTCTTCTGCAGCATCTTGCACATGACACAGCGTTCAAAAAAATGTTGTGAAAAAATTCCCGAAAAGTTAAAACCAGTGTAAATTTTTTAAAAATTGTGTCTCGAGACCTTGACTTTTTTACCCGTTTCACCGGGGGAAAGCCTGACGTGGTCATACTCCATTCTAGTGAGAATATGAGTCTGAAACTGCTCCATTGGGCTGTGATTATGGGGCGTGTTTTAACTGAACCAGGAAAGACCTCAATTGGATAGATCTACAACCAATCAGAGCAACGAAGCGACGCACTGTCAAATGTCAACAGACAGAGCTCAACTGCACTGTGTTGCCAAGTCCGCGTTTTTTTCCACGGTTGTTTTCTATGTCCACGGGTTAAAGCGACTAATATGTGATATATAGACCCATGAGTGCGAATTTTAGCAGGCAATCTTGCCAAAATAACACACATTTTACCCCCAAACACCCTTTTTCCCCCGGAGAACCCCCCGAGAAGCTATTGTTTAGGGCTAGTAGTTGGCGGATTTTGTTGTAAAAACTTGGCAACCCTGTCTGCACACGCGCTGAAATAAACGATTTTAGCTGGTGTTGTAAAAAAAAAAAGAATTTATTGATACACACTATCTTATCCAACATGATCATCATCTTTGAGATGCATATACAAACAAGCTCTCCGTTTAGGATTCGAGTAAATATAATCCAAGCCCCTTTGATGACGTGATGATTACGTTACTGTTTATCATCTGCCCGTCATCGTCTAAAGCCCACCCTGATGATTTCATTGGTCCGAACAGTTTCTGTTCGGAGATAATTACTCCTCTATGGAGCGATGCCAGACCGAACCACCTGACCTAAAAATTTGTGGGTGGGGCTAAGTTCGGCTGGCATCCAGGCTAGGAAAAAGCGTCTTATATATTTCAAAGCAAACTACTGTAGCATAACTACTGTAATTTGAAAGCGATGGAAACCCGTGATGTCATACTCAGAGCGGTTCATGACTTGTGATGTTCATGACATGAACGTTTGGGTTTCAGTGGCAACATTATCAACGCCGAAATAAATCTGCAGCAGTCAGATGGTACAGGTCAGTGCTCCAAGTGGTTTATGTAAGGAATAATTTACAATGGGCTGCTGAATTATTAGAAAAATAATGCACACCTAAGGTGGTAATGTGGTCACTACAGGAAGCAGAGTATATGTTTCATACATAATTAAACGTAATTATGTGGGGAAAAACATTGAAATAACATTTTTTGTGTGTGTTTTCCTATTGTTTACTATATTTCTTTGGCTGATCAGTGTCGCTGTGGGTTTTTAGGTTCTTCAGCTGTTGTCGGCTGTAAAGACATGAAATAAATGAAATTATTTGTTGTGGTGGTCAGATTCAAGCATTTAATAGAGACATAGTATAATAATATTTTAATGTGATGTGCTTTGAAACATGAGGTCGTTTAACGTCGTCTCCTGTCGTGTAATGCTTGTGTGTTCATGTGTTTTGGAGGAGGCGTGGCTTTGGAGACGCTCTGAAGGGAGTATGGAGCTGCACCGAATAACAACCACCCTACCTTTAATTTCTGAACAAAATGTACAAATATATAAATACTTTTTCTTCTTTAAAAAAAAATCAATTTAAAGACAAACATCTATAGCTCAGAATGTATTTTATTTATACAAAACAACAAGGACTACCAAAAAAATAGTCAAAGGAACATAATTTTGGTTTTTTGAATGAAATACATTTCCTCACAATCTCCAAAACACTCCTTAAAAAAGACAAATACAATCGTTCACAACAGTCGTTAAATGACACTCTCTTGGCTTTGAAAAGAAAGGGGGAAAGGGACCACATTCTCTTTTGACAGCTGCGATGGGGATCCACAGACGGAGACGAGACGGACACACGGAAGCGTCCTCTGCCTGGTTAGGTCATCAGACTTGCTGTCTAGCTGGCTGGTCAAACAACGCGTATTGTGCTTTCTATTTTTTTGTTGTTGTTCTCCAACACAACGAGAGTGCAATATTATTATGCTTTGAAATGCTGCTGTATACATTTCTACAAGAGGTTGGCACATTCAGACATTAACTTATCTATAATATCGGAGCTTTTAACATGATTTCATTTCTTATTTCATGTATAAATACAATATACTCTTCTTTCCAGGCATCTGGACCCCATGTAAAAAGCTTGAACGTATCATGATTATTTACAGTGACAGCGTGATGAAAAATGCCCCAGTGAAGGTCATAAATAACAATAATAACAATAATTAATAACATAATCAAAAGTCCCAGATTCACGTTCTGAAATCTGTACACTCGTCCACTTTTCTTCGGTTCTCTTCAGTTCACGATTGAAAACGGAGGGATGCCCATGTCAAACTTCCTGCGTCTCACAGCCTTCCCTTATCTCATCTCCTGAAAGAATAGAAAAAGGAAAGAACAAATGAGTCACAGAAGATTTTAAATGGACAGAACCAGTTTGAACCAGATGGTTTTAGATGAACAATGCTGGTTATTATAGCAACTTGACCACTGTAAGACACTAAAACATTCATGAAAGTGGACAAAATACACCTTATACTGGTAACCAATAGTTATGGCCTCTCTCAGGATAAAAGAAAGGCTTTTTGGTTTGGTATGTCTACAGATGACTTAATGCAGCAGGGATTGTCCATCATGGGATATGACAAGATCTGAGGACACAGAATAAAGGCAGACCCCTTCTCCCCTCTCTCCGTCAAGCATCTATTCACGCGCTCTGTCCGACTGGAAAGATAACGCTAACCACCGTGACAGGACGGGGTAACCCGAAACTCCCTCCCCGGGGAACTTATAGCCCTCTTTTATGTGGTCTCTCCTTTATGTTCCAGAGGGGGTAACCTGAGAAGAGGGCACACATCTGAGGAGACTCTTCAGTCCATGTGGAGTGACCTCACGAGTGTGTAACCCAGTGCCCATCACAGAACTTCATGTCTATTGGGAAACACTGTAAAAGAACAAGTTATGGCCACTTTGGCCCATGCAACTAGCTCTTCCTAATTTGAATTCTGTGACTAAAGTTATAAATGTGATCATTAGCTGGGCTTGAGGTAAACACCTGCCAACCCAAATGTTTTCACTCCTTTAAAGAGGCATCTGAAATAATAAACTAAGTACATGTAGTGTTGTCAAAAAACAAATAAACAAACAAAAAAACTAAAAATCGACATATCGATACTAAAAACCTTCCAATAATAATTTTCTGCAGAAAAGATGGACGATACCAGCTCTTCTTTCTCTCTCTCGTGATCTCTCCAACAGTGACACACACGCCTACACTCACTCAATAGTTTTATTTTCTACAAATATGAATATATATATATATATATATATTATATATATATATATATATATATATATATATATATATATATATGAATGAATATTGTTGGTGTTTCAGGTCTTGAATTTTGGCCGTATCGCGCATCATTTTACTCATTCCCACAGATTTTGTGCTCAGACTCAACGTGTGCGCACAAAGCCATCTTGAGTTTGTTTTAAAATGTACACACAAAATAATGTCAAAATGCGGTCTTGGTGTGTATTCACGTTAACACAGTCAGTTCTGTTTTAAGTGAACGTAAACCGTTTGTGAACAGCATGTGTAACACTATAATATAGGCATACCTAATATACCTTCTGCCAAATTATGAGATTAATGTGCCCAGTAAAAATGTTGAGTGGCTAGTAACTTTGGGAAACCGCTAGCCACAGTGGCCGGTGAGCAGAAAAGTGTCAAGCCCTGATCGTCAGTTATACATCTTCTGATCATGAAAAAGTGTTGTGGTATTACTATTATTATAATTTTTTTTTTGGACATTACTAAGTTACAACAACATGCATAACCACCACTTCACCACTGTACATTTTTGCATAGGGAGAGAGATTTATGTATCGCAAAGATGTCAAATAAACCACAAGAAGCAATGTTAGCAATTTTACCATTGTAAAAGGATTATGTACATCTTTACATTACAAATGTAATGCAGAGTTGACAAAAAGGGTTAATGTATTACTACTACTGCTATTTTTTATTATTTACAAACATTAATACTTCCACCAAATAATGAAGAATTATTATTATTTATAACAAGCAAATCCCCTAGCCAAATAATGCACTCTTTCACAGGTTTGTTTGCTATTTTACAGCTTTGAACGGGTTTCATCCAGTTAAGATTTTACGAGCTGGAACTCTTTGGTGATTAAAAAGCATTTAGTAAGAAACAATCTCTTCTTCTTTTATTTGAGAACTGCAAGACGTGATTTTAAGAGTGATTGTGCAAGTGTTTGATATGAGACCAACACTTTACGGACAGATCAGTGTGTTGTGGTATCTCTTCTGTCGTCTGTTCTCGGAGCAGTGGGGACTTTACTTCACAGGAAGTTTCTGATCGCTGGCTAAAAGTCCAGTCTCTCGCACATGATGTGCCCAACAGCCAGATGGACTCTTAGTCAATTACCACACTTCGTCAATTCTGTCTCAGCAATGAATGAGTGTTAAGAAAAGATAAACTAATGCACATGCTTGTGAGCCTGTGTGCGACTAAGATCAGCTAATGTTTAAGATTTGGGATTAGGGTTAGGGTTAGGATTTGGAAGGACGAGGATTAAATCTTGAAAGCATATACAAAAAAACAACACAATTAGTATTTTATTTGTCTTGAAATACTGTAAAAATATCCTTAAACAGATGGATTTACTATAGCAAAACTGTAACACTTGTTTTAAACATAAAAAAGAAATATGTGTTAAGAAAAATACTAAATAAACTCTGAAATTAAGTCTTAAAATATGCCATTTTTATCAATCAAAAGTATTTTTTTGATTTATGAAGTATAGTAAATATTAGTCTTGTTTTTAAGGATTATTCAATCCTTTTATTTTTACTTTATAAAAGACAAAAAAACGGATCAAAACAATGATTGTCTGTGGTGTGAGAAATGTTACTTGGTCTTACATCATTTCTCTTCCTGCCCGTTCCGTGCCCTCGTGATCCTGTTGACCCCCGTGATGATGAACTTCCTGTTGTGGAGCAATTGCTGGACATCTGACCCCGAGACAGGAAGTTGGGCTTGTTGTAAGGAATTAAATCATCCTCTGCGAAGAGACGCATAAACAAAATCATAAATTATAATGGTAGGCGTCAATACAAATATAAAAATATGTTTGTGTTGGGTAGGGTTAGTGTAGTAGAATATATACAGTATGTACAGTATAAAAACCATTACATCTGTGAAGAGTCCCCACAGAGATACTGAACTAAACGTGTGTGTGTGTGCGTGTGTGTTGGGCAGAGGCTGACAGCAGAGAAGTAATTTTACTTTCCAGGTAATTTTATTTTCAAATATATGTACTTTATCAGTGTTCTTCTGTGGAAAACTTTTACTTCACAACATTTCAAAACATAAAAAACATAACTTTTTACTGCACTACGTTTCATATTGAATATCATTTAATACTTAATTACATAAAAAATATAGTGCTGTATACTTTTACTCAAGTAAAAGTAATTAAAATTTTACTTACAAGTACAAGAAAGAAAGTACTACATGTTTAATGTAATTAAAAGTTAACAGTAAAAAAAACACTTTAATTTACGAAATGTGTTGCGGTAAAAAGGATGACATTATATATTATGCTTTGGACTGTAGTGAAGTAAAAGTTTTCCCAAGAAAAACACTGATACAGTATATACTTGAAAAATTTACTTGAGTAGAAAGTAAAAATACCGGTACATTTTTTTTTGTATAAAAACCATTACATCTATTGAGAGTCCTCACTAAGATAGTAAACGTGTGTGTGTGTGTGTGCTTGTTTTTGTGAAATATCAGGACACAAAGGTGTATAATGACATGGGTATGTCACAGATATTACAGGGAGAGGGTGAAATTTGAGGACATTGTCCATGTCCTGACTTTTCAAAAGGATTATAAATCCAGGATTTTTTTTGAGAAAGTAAAAATGCAGAATGTTTCCTGTGATGGGTAGGTTTAGGGGCAGGGGCAGTGTGTGTGTGTGTGTGTGTGTGTAGGTTTAGGGGCAGGGGCAGTGTAGGGGATAGTATGTACAGTTTGTATGGTATAAAAACCATTAGGCCTATGGAATGTCCCCACATTTCACAAAAAGAAATGCGTGAGTGTGTAAAAAAAAAAGGGATAACAGCATTTAAGACTGTCAGGTGTTCTCTAACCATCTATCCGTCTATGAGAAGAGTTTTTCCGATTGGGTGTGCTCTGTTCTCTCCTCTCCATGGAGGAATGGGAGCTGCTCACTCTCTCGAGGGACGTCTGCCCACATTCGAATCCCCCAAGTTGAGCGCAGTCCATCACATCCTCAGGGGGCGGCTCTGGTGGAGGGGGCAGATCTGCAGGGATGTGACCCGCATGTTAACTACACCGGAGCACGATAAATGATTAACTAACTTCATTCTGGAAAAGGCCTGGTCAGTAACTCACCGCCTTGCAGTACATCTCTTCGGTATTGACCGCTCTTGGAGGCTTTCTTCTTTACCTTGGACTTCTGCCCAGGAGGTGTGTGTTCTGCAGAAGGCCTCGCTCGACCTGCAGGGGGGCATGGCATAATGCAACTATAACAAATGTAGCTTTATGAGGAGAAGATCTGCGTAATTTTATATTGCTGAGGGAATAGAAGCGGTATTTCACTTCTGTTAAAGTTGCCAAAGCTGAAACATACCTGGCGTGGTGTTGCAGATGTTCTCTACGCTTTGGGTGGCTCCTTGGCTCATGTCCCGTTTATGTGCTGAGCGGTGTGGCACGGTGTTGTCAGGACACTCCTGATTGGCTGACAGGTTTGGGTTGGACTGGGTTAGAGGGGGGCTTGGTGCTCGCGGCACAGGCACCGGTCCACACGCCAACCGGCTGTCAGGTAGAAAGTTTGACAGGATGAAATACAATAAGAAAATGACATTACATCCAACCTAAATGAGCCCTCTGTTTTAACTCAAAACTACATTTTCAGGGCCAGTGAGGCCCATGGACATTATTATAGGCACTCATAATAAATGAAAAACATAGCAGGCCAAGATCAGCACTTTGAAAAAGTAAATAATCTTTCTAAACTTGGCACAGCTGCAGTCTAGAAGGAAGCTTAATGAGAGTCTCTGTGCATGTGCCATGATAATCTACAAATATGGACCTGTAGAGGAATAAATTGTTCATAAAACATATTCTCTGTCCTGCAGGAACAAACAATAACTCTATAAAAATTCACCTAAGACAGTGAAAACAAATAAACTAACTCATGAAGGATTGCTGATATTACCTGTCCTAAAGTGAACATTGCCTCTAGAATAAAACTAATGTCATTTATGCATCACATTTATATTTTGAAATGCACTCTATTAAGTTTAGAAAAGCAAATCTTCAAACTCTCCTAAACCTGTTATGCTATTTATGTGGGTAAATAAAAGTGGAATGCTGACCTGTCAAAAAACATGCATAAAAAAAATCAAAAATCATGGTGATTCCCCCAAAATTCGTTTACTTCAACTTCAATAAAAGTAATTTTTTTAATGAAATATCAAATGCAGATTTATTTTTACAGCCATATTTGATCATGTTTACCAGGGCTGGCAATAATTCTGCCCAGGACTGTATGTGTGTGTCTCACCGTGCTATCTGTGTCTGTTCGAGCTGGTGTAAGCGTGGTATATCGTGGCAGTGGCCGTCGTCTCGGGGAGATGGGGTTAAGGTGGCGGTGGACTGGTGGCTGTAGGACGTGGTTGGGGAAGGAGCCTCAGCTCTAGACGGATGAGCAGGACCGTCCTCCATCGTGCCGTCCATGAGGTAAGTCCTCTCGGGGAGAGGAGGACACCACTCTTCCTCATCAGACCTGTGTGTGGAGAAAAGTGTTGATATTATTTTGAGGTCCATAAATAAAATACAGCCCTAAAATATTACTAAAAAGAAGACTATATATCTTTTTTATATATAAAAGCTGTACAATCGATTAATCGCATCCAAAATAAAAGATTGTGTTTACATTATATATGTGTGTATTGTGTATACCTATTATGTGTATATAAATACACATGCATGCATATATTTAAGGAAAACATATAATATTTATATATAATATGAATTATATAAATATATATCCAGTAGTATAAACATGCAAATATTTCTTTATAAATACATGTGTGTGCATTTATATACACATAATAATAATAAACTACACACATATTTATTATGTAAACACAAACTTTTTGGACTAATTTGGATGCGATTAATTGATTTGACAGCCCTAATAATAATAGAAATATTGAAAGCCCATATTTCCAAGTGCACCGTCTACAATGTTTTTCCATTAAAATATTCTAAAATAAGAACATAATTTACTCTCACAAGCCATTTAATAACAGCAACGCGTGTTCTGCTGGGCTGTGATGTAAATGAAAGACCACTGGCTGTTTTAAACCTTCTGTTTTAACAGGAAATATGTCAAGATGGCTTTTGTTAAAGAAATTAATACTTTTATTCAACAAGGATGCATTAAATTGATCAAAGCTGGCAGACATTTTTACAAAAATATTATATTACAAATAAATACGGTTCTTTTGAAGAATCCTGAGGTAAAATATTCCACAAAAATATCAAGCAGCACAACTGTTTTCAACATTGATAATAATAAGAAATGGCTTCTGAAGATTAAGCTTTAGACCTTTAAAAACCTGCATTTCTGAACATCGTTGCGCTCTCAGAGACCAAGATTACAAAAGCCTGGTCGCTTGGCACTTTGCTAACTTTAGACATTCGGTCTCCTTACAATAGGTATAGAAGAAGTCACATATCCACGGCGTGGAGTTGGCATTGATAATTCACTTTTGAAACGAGAGAGCTTTTGGATTTACGCATTAGATACTATAGCACAGGGGATTAAATGAAGATCGATATATTTGTCCGTTTCTTTATATTTCTTTCTTGGTTTATCCAGGTAATATATTTTTGTTATTATTATTAATGCATGTTTTAACTTTCACATTTTTTATTGTGCTTTCGTACTCCATGATTACACTTTTTAAGTCATGTGATCAACTATCTTTTTTGAAAAAGTTTTTAATTGTCTGACAGAGCCCGTGTTGCTCCAAATGTAGTCCACTATTAAATATTGTTGCATATTTTGGAGCTTTGGTATGCTGACTTTTTTTCTATTTTGATTTATTTCTATTGTCGAGCACCCAACTTTGAGCATATTTTTGCCAGCTTTGTTCCTGCTTTTGAAAATTAAGCTTTGCCATCCATTTTAAAATATATTAAAAGAGAAATCAGTTAAAAATGTGTGACAATATTTATCAAATAATTGCAGCTTTGGTGAACATACCTCTTTCAAATGCATTTAAAAAATCTTACCGATGTCAGAATTTTCTGAAAGGAAATGAGCAGATGATACAGAAGGAAGGAGGCAGAACTTGGAAAACACTTAAACTTGAGTTGATGTCAGATGTCTGCTCCCTGAACTTTTCTTATCACTCACTTGCCCTTCTCACTTAGAGTGGGAGAATAAGTGACATTTTTCTTCTTTATAACTAAATTCCCTCATTTTTAGCAGAAGGTTAAGTAAGTCCAGTACCTCTGTGCTAAATCAATCACGGCACACTCATTATGATTGCCTGCTGCAGTAATCATCGGGTCAATGCAACCGTTGGCATATCGATTCCTGCTGCCGCTCTGTCAAATGAGTCAGCCTGGCCTCCAGATAACAATATGTGTGATCTTTCAGCTCTCGTGGGACCAATCCGTGCAAAAGCGATGGAAAATAAGTTTAATGCAGTGGCATTTTAAGTGACACTGACTCAATGTTTTGCCTTGGGCACTGAGGGCAAACCGCTGAGCTGAACAACACCTCCACACTACACACTTTTGCTTTACTCGTACATGACTGCATTGCATTTTTGTTGAGTTCTCGTTGAGCTGAAGGGGGAATTATTAAGATTATAGTCATAATGCAGTAACATAGCCGATGTTCTAGCCTTTGGGCTGGCACAAAGGTTAACCCTGTGATCATTGAGTTCATCACACGTTCGAGGGCTAGTTTTGAAAATCTAGTCTGGCAGTGAGTGTTGCATTGCGTTATTCAAACGTCTAATGCTCGGAGGAAGAAACTTGAGAAGGGCTGTACCTGTCACTGGCTAATGTGGTTACTGCGGGAGGCTATGTCAAGGTTATCGGATTCACAGAGCTCTACTGGGCCGGTTAACCGCTGCGGCTAATGTGACGTGCCCTCGTTAGTGCCCCTCGCGGGCAGCCATTGGGCTGAAGTGGCGGCAGAAAGCAATAAAAGCGTCTGTACCCGTCAGCGCCTGCGGCCGGGGCACTCTGCGGCTACCGCTGACCGCGAGCTTCACTAACAAGGGACTAATGTGATACAGACTAGAAAAAGGAAACATAATTCAGTCAAGCCATCATGAGGAAACTGGCCAGACTCAAGGGTAGCATATCGCTAACTTTGTTAGCCTCCATATACAGGCTTGTCAACAGCAATCAAACTGTGAATTCTGAGACGGTTCCTGGAACAATCAGCAAAACTTTGTCCAGAAGGCTAAGCGAGGCCATGCCCTCAGCTAGCCAATTGGTAAAAGATGTCGACACGGAGACATTGGAAATGAAGTTAAAACTCAAATGAATTGCTGAAAGTGTGTGTAAGAACTCGGGGCGAGACTTGAGATTCGTTTTGTCTGCCAAACTCCTGATGGAACACTCTCCGGGCGGCTAGTTCAGCTCCTATCTAATTAAATGAAGACAGGAAGTCTTTGTTATGAGTGTTTACATAACATGTCAAATCACCAAAAGTATAATTGCTTTTTAATTTAAAGTGGCCTTATTATGGTTGTTCGAATATTCCCTTTCATGCAGTGTGTAATATCGCTGTTTGTGTATGTAAACGTTGTAAAGTCAAAAGTGCTTTTGAATAAATAAAGTTATTGTCTCCCAAAAGAAAGAATCAGCTCTGCACCGCCTAAACGAGTCGTCTGTTCTACGTCACTAAAATAGACATTTGCATAATGCGCGCCTATGTTGTACTTCACCCACCTGCAAACAACTTGACCCGCTCTCAAACGTCATTTTACTGACAACTCAAAATGTTAAATGTGGGATTAATCAAAACACTTGCTCTTATAGATGGGTCAGTACCAGTTTATTTACACCAGCTCCTCAGAATCACAACCTGTACGTATGAATAATTATTGATGTATATATTTTCTACCGGCTGTTCAAAATACGTAGTTTTGTGTTTTATATTGTGTAAGTTTCCGGCTAACTCCCGTTATGACTGTCTAACTGAAACTCTTCTGCTCATCAGCTGTGGCCACTATTACCTAAATCTGTGTGTATTAATGCAGATCGTCTGTCGTTCGCACTACTGTGAGTAAAGATAAAGGATGGAGCCAGATTTATGATTCATCAGTCATTGACGTTAGTGCTGGGCTCACGTATGCGCTGTTATTGATACAGTTCCCGCATGTGCACCGCAATAAATCAGAAACACACACATGGGTTTGTTGATGGACACACACTTGTTAATGCTGATGGTGAGGAATTACAGCTCAACATCTCATAATGAACCTCAAAATGAGTAGCATATCTCTGAGAAACGTCCTGCTCGAGTCGTCCTTGTGATGGAGGTTCGGGTTGAATAACTAGTTCTTCAATGTTTCATCATCGGACTCGCGCTCGGATTGATATGGTCAAAGCGACGCCATCGTTACTGTCTCTACAGTGTGTGTGATCGCTGAGCTTTAGGAAGCCTCTGGAGCTGAAGTTCAGTTATGGTAATGAGCTGTACACGGTAGACCAATCACAACAGATTGGGCCGTCTGACCAATCAGAGCAGAGTAACTCACGGAAAGGAGGGATTTAGAGAGAATGATTCATCTGTCGAGTCGTTTGAGAATTACTGAACATTGTGGTGATGTGCAATTTTTATTATGAGAAGTGTTTTTTGATCTTTGATGCATGTAAACCTGTTGTAGGAGAAGCCTAACCATAGTTAGGAGCCTTTATAATAGCACTTTAAATGCTAATAAATATTTTTTTCAGGCAGATCCAGCTGGCACAGCACTGAAACGAATCTGAAGCCTTCCAGTGAACTTTACCCCATGTCCTGGATTAGTTCGTTATCGTCTTCCTCTTCACATTCGTCCAGTTCTCCAGAGAGGGGTGGAGGTGGCAATGCATCCATCCAGTTGAGAGACGGTGTTTTCACTGGCTTCCCCATCAACTTCTGCTTTGGTTGTTTTACTGTAGAAAAACAAGTGATTAGTGAAGAACAAAAAAAGCACACTTAAATTAAGCAGTGTTATACTAAAAAGCTAACATGATTAAAAATTGCCAAACTGAACCCCAATAAAACATAAATAATAGATGAAAAACTTCAAAATGTTCCTTGCCTCAGAAACTATCTGAAATAAAATAAGGAAGTTGAGGTACTAAAAAGCTAACCAGAAATATTAAAAAAGAATAAAAATAACAAAAGCACATACAATTACTAAAATTAAAATAAAAACAAAATAGAAGCTAATTCTCAATATAAATAACACACACACACACACACACACACACACACACACACACACACACACACACACACACACACACACACACACACACACACACACACACACACACACACACACACACACACACACACACACACACACACACACACACACACTTTTTAAATTAAAAATATTAATATATCTTGTTGCAGTGGCTTTAATTGATGTTGATTATTTATTTTAAATAATATTATTTTAATATTATTGTTTATAATAATATATTACATATTATTGAAAATTTATACTATTATTAAAAATATAAAACCATTATTTAAAATAAAGCTGAAATTAAATAAAATATAAATATTAGATGAAAAACTTAAATATTTTTATATAATCACGGTATTTTGTTGCACTGGCTTTAATTTATGTTGATTATTTCATTTATTAATATAATTATATAGTAAAATTAGTATAATATTATATATATGTATTGATAATATTATATATATATATATATATGTTTTTTTTTTTAAAGTAACGGTACTGCTAAATATAATTAAATTCTATAATAATTTATACATTTTAATAAAACAATACTCTGATCGAGCCAAACTGAAGTGAACAGAGAAGACTTATAGATACCGTTCTCTGTTTTAGAGCGGTCCGGCTGGGCATATTGAGCATTGGAGGTTCCAGGCTGGGTCATCCAATGGCTGCCATCTTGTTCAGGGCTGCAGGTCGGCTGGTTGGTGAAAGGCATGATGGGAGTGCTGGCGTAGGGCGTGGCATGTTGAGAGTACTGAGCGGAGAAACTGCGCAGGTCCTCGCCGGTGGGGTCAATGGTGCTGTAGATGGGGCCTTCGTTGGAGTCGGCACTGTACTTCTCATTTTGGTTGAGGTAATTAGATATTCCAGCCTCTGAGAAAGCAATGGGAAATTAATTAGGGTTTAATTAATATGACTCTGTGCTGTGGAAACTTTGTGTTAAATTAATGTAACGCTACAGCCGGTGGTGTTGTTCTATAGCAGCGGGTCTTACCATTATAGTATCTCTCCGGGGTATCATGTTTAGACGTACAGCAGTTCACAGAGTCTTTCCCGTTGTGAACGAGGTTGGTGGTTGGCCAAGAATCAGCCAGCCAAGGGTAATTTCCAATGTTAGTACCCAGCATACCAGGCCTGCAAAACCAGACATATCCAGAAATATCAATAAGTATAGAATCTATACTGTGACTGTATTTACACTCTAAATTGATAGCTAAAAGTGACATTTACCTTCCGTTAAGTCCAGAACTTTCTCCATGTGGAAAACCAACTGTAATAATAATTAAATGAATAAATAATGTGAAATTAAATAATGTAATTTTGGAGTATTGCAATAATATCTTATCATGAATTCATATGTTTTGGAGTATCACAATAATATCTTATCATGAGTTCATATGTTTTGGAGTATCGCAATAATATCTTATCATGAGTTCATATGTTTTGGAGTATCACAATAATATCGTATCATGAGTTCATATGTTTTGGAGTATCACAATAATATCATATCATGAGTTCATATGTTTTGGAGTATCACAATAATATCGTATCATGAGTTCATATGTTTTGGAGTATCACAATAATATCATATCATGAGTTCATATGTTTTGGAGTATCACAATAATATCGTATCATGAGTTCATATGTTTTGGAGTATCACAATAATATCATATTGTGAGTTCATATGTTTTGGAGTATCACAATAATATCATATTGTGAGTTCATATATTAAGAATATCGTATCATGATATGCATTGAATCGTGACATGAGAGTATCGTTAAACCCCTAATATATAATATATAGAGATAATACTAAACTAACTGCTAAATGTTTCTTTAGGTGTGATGTGTGCATGCATACCTGCAGGTGTGTATGCGAATGATGCCGTGTAATGGCTGAGCTCTTTCCTCTTCTTCCGTCTGCAGTAGATCCACACGCTGAATCCCATAAGGATTACCCAGCATGCCCCGCCAATGCCTGCGATGAAGGCAGGCTGCTTCACTACGTCTGTGATCTGCTCAGCCAGACTTACATTCTCATCAGATTCGCTGCCTCCACCTGTGACTGTGGGCTGCTCTGCAGGCAATTCTGAAAAGAGGGAGAGAGAGAAGAAGAGCGCAAAGACAGATCAAAGTGTTACTCAGACAGAATGTCTTAATAGGACTCAGCTTATTGGAAAGAATTAAGCAATTTAGTCTCAGAGCGGGGCTTTAAAAAGCAATCAAAGAGAATTTACACAATTTCTGTGCTTCTACTCCACAAGCCCATCATTTCACACTTTTAATTCTCTCAGTTCAGCAGTCAGGGCTGTTTTTTCGGCTAACACTCACTGATAAGCACAGATACGGGCTGGCTGTGAGCGCCCACTCCTGCGCTGGTCACTGCCGCCACCTCCACCTGGTACAGCACACCAGGTAGAAGCCCTTTTAATAAAGTGGTCAGCACGTTCCCGTCCACCGTCTGATTTATGTGGTAGCGCGTCTGAGAGTCGTTACCCAAACACCAAACCTGAAACCAGATGAGATGAAACTTACAAAGAAACATAAAAATACTGTCTTAAGTGTCTTAACACAGGTCCTTGGTCTGTAGGACTCACATCTGCAAAAGACACCAAGAAACAATCCATAAATAACATCTTCAAATGATATATTCTTTATTCGGATCACCATTAGCTTCCACCATTAGCAAGTGGTTGCTAATCTTCCTGGATATATCGTTTATCACTGGATTATATTTCACCCCAATAACAAGAATTTTATATATATATATGTGTATATATATATATACATGTATATATATATATATAATTTATACAATAATGTATACATATATTCATTTTATTTTACATAAAGAAAATTAAGTTTACATTTTGTACCATTAATAATGTATGTATTGTGAAATTTTAAATTGAAAAATATTTAAATGTGGTATTTTGTTGCATTGGTTTTAATTAATGTTTATCATTTAGTTTAAATGCTATTCTTTTAATATAATTTTTTATAATACTATATATTTACAAAATAATTTTCGTTAATTAAAATTAAGCAGAAATTAAATAAAATATAAATATTAGATGACAAACTTAATCTGATATTTTTATATATCACGGTATTTTGTTCCACTTGCTTTAATTTTACGTTGATTATTTCATTTAAATAATATTCCTTTAATATAATGGTAAATTTAGTATAAAAGTATATACTTAGTATAAAGTTATATTGCATATATGTATATATAATATTATACTGATGTTACCATTATATTAAAAGAATATTATTACACATATACATATATATATATATATATATATATATATATATATATATATATATATATATATATATATATATATATATATATATATATATATATATATATATATATATATATATATATACATGGGCGTCGGAAGCAAATAAAAAGTGGGTGGGTCAGTAGCGCCTAAGACAAAATCGGTGGGGAATTTTTTTGTGGGGGGTCTGGGGCTTCTCCCCCAGAAAAAAATTATTTCATAGATGTGATTTCCTGCATTATGGTGCGTTTTAGGCCATATCTCTTTCCTACACCAAAAAAGACCTCAAACCAGTCAATACCAATAGTCTAATAATAAAAAGGCTATATTCATTTAACTGCCATAGAAATCAACAGTTTCACAGATAATGACAATGAACAAGTTGCATGTTTTTTATGCTCCGTATCCAGACAGAAAACTTGCCGTTTACTAAACGATTGATTGGGCCAGACAAAATCACAGAAATTACAGAAATATTTACCGTGGCTATAGAGTAGGGGTAAGAGACGCATGGCATTAAGTTTTAAAGCATATCGCGAGCGTAGGTTCGAATCCGCCTTTTGCCACACTCGCTCTACTCCCTTTCCCCATCACATATCAGATTGGAAAGGTATTTATTTTCAATAAAAAATAGAAAATATTAGAAAAGGGGAAATAAAGCGTTTAACATGTGTTCAATAATAAGTTTCTTAATAAGTTTTTCGGTTAAGGGGTAGTCGAGGTAAACAGACGTGCTGAATTAGAGACGATAAAAGTGAGTGGGTCCAATATCATTGGTCTTAAAAAGTGGGTGGGTCTTGTCCCACACACACACAATGGTTCCGACGCCCATGTATATATATATATATATAATAAACATGTCCTTAATTTTCAATCTGGGATTAATAAAGTAATATTATACTAATGTTACCAATAATGCGAACTAATGTTAAAATATAAAAACATAATATTATACTAGTATCCTTAGTTTCCCTTCTGGGACTATTAAAAGAAGTCTAACAGTAGAGTTCATTAACACATCATTCAGTATTATTGCCTTCACTAGGAATAGACCAATTACTTTTTGCACATTGCAATCTAAATCTCACCTTATACTCTTGGATGACTCCATTTTGCATCTCAGTGGGAGGAGGCTGCCATGATACACTGATGCTGGAGCTGTTGCTGAGCTTGACTGTTTCCACGGTTACAGCACGAGGCGGGGCACTCGGAACTGGAAGAGAATTAAATTAAAATTACAATTTGAAAAGTGTGCGTCCTTAATAGTAAATTCTACATTATCCTTCTCCGTAATTTTATTTGGCAGGATAAAGCGATTCATCTTCATATTATGTACAACAGAATAGAATTGAGTTGGACTGGGCTGAATGAATGAACTCGAATTGAATTGATTAGAAGGAAATTAAATTGCAGTGCATCAAATGGAAACTGAAAGAGCTGCAGATCTCTCACCCTCCTCAGGCGTGCGAAACGTCAGCAGGCGGCTGTCCATGCCCTGGAACTCGTTAAAGTAGGGTCGTATTTTAATCTCGTACTCCGTGCCTTTGAGCAGGCTGGCGATGACAGCGCTACGCTCTGTTGCCGCTTTCACTTCCTGCTGGGACCAGGAGCCGCCGACAGGACGATAAAGCAAACGATAACCCTGGATGTACTGAGACTGACGATCGACCTGACAGATGGAGAGAGGGAGGCCGAGACGGAGAAATGAGATAATGTGAGCCAGCAGGTGAGGAGCTGATTCGGAGGGCAGATTTCGGCACACTCACGTTCCAGCTGATCTTCACGCTGGAGGCCGTCAGCAGCACGGGCTCATGAAGCTGCACAGACATCTCTCCCAGCTCCCTCTGCACCTGTCTGTGGTCCACACCTTGACCTGTGGGACTCACATCTGCAAAAGACACCAGGATACGTCTCAGAAATACAAAGGGTCGTGATTTCACCACAAAAACAAGAATCATTAATGCCGTTTATTTTGCATTAAAATAACAATGTTTACTTTTTGAAACATAATTAATTTATGTATTAATTAAATTACTAATTAAATACTGTTGGCTTTGGCTTGCTAAGTTGGGGGCACTAAAATTATGATCTAAGTTATTCAACTAAATATACAGATAAAATAGGTCTTATTTAATTCTATAAACTATAATACTGATCTGCCAACATTGCCGCTATATAATAAATTAAAATAAGCTGATAACATCACTGTTTTCTCCAGAACGACTGTACAGACAAATCAAATTTTGTTGCAATATTGTCCTGTTTAACACTGTGAAGCTGCTTTGAAACAATCGGCATTGTAAAAGTGTTATAAATAAAGTTGATTGATTGATTGATTGATTGATTGATTGATATTTTGTAAAAATAAAATTCTCATTAAAGCAATATGGATTAATGTATTATTTTTATTAAATATTTATATATTTAAATTGTAAAATATTTATATATCATGTTTTTTTGTACTTGCTTTAATTGGTGATTTTTAAAAAATAAAATAAAAATACAGATAGATTTTTTTTTTATGATTGGTGCAATCCACATTAAATAAAACTTTTTATATAAAATGAGAAATCGGGCACTAATTGTTTTTTTTTTATTATAATCACAACAATAATAACAGTTTACTTTTATTTTGTATTTTCAATGAAGCAATTTTATTTTATTTGTATTAAATATTTATATAATTGAACTGGTAAATTGTATTTACATATGATGTTTTTTGTTGTGCTTGCTTTAATTGGTGATTTAAAAAAAAAAATTATAGAAATATTTTTCGGATTTTGGTGATCCAAATTAAATGGAACAGATTTTGATATAAAATGCTAAAATGCACTATTTTTTTTGTATTATTATAGATCACAACTTTTAATTTGTTTCACTATTTAAATAAGTCATGCAGCATATCATTTGTATGACACAAAGATCTCTATGAGAAAAGATCATAAAATGGATTGGTCCCCAGTGTCCAGACCTTGTGTGCGTACGGGCTCTGAGATGGGGCTGGGGTCACTCAGGCCATAAGCGTTGACCGCCCGCACAATGAAAAGATAAACAGTGTTCGGAGACAGACCGGTGACCGTGTGCTTCTCCAGCTTCACCAAATCTGCAACCGTCTGCCACGTGCTGCCTGCTGATTGGCTGAAAAATTCCAGAGAAAGATAGATTACATTCATATTTATGTCACCAATTATTTCCAAATGTTTTTTTCTGCTATGAAATAATGAAAGCCAGTGGATTCATACAGCTGAATCGGAATAAAAACATCAATACACCAGTGTTTTGTCCTACATTTGTCCCGAAGCTGTTGCACGCATTAGAGAAGAGGCGGCTTTAACTGCAAAGTCAATGTCATAGATGTTTATCTGCCCTCCTTTGATTGCCATTACATGTGTCTGTTTAATGACCCGGCTCTTCTGTGATGCTATTCTTTCCGCCTTTGGCTTGACAGTGCATGGTGTGATCTCTGCGGTGATAGATTTATTTATGGCACAGACTAGGCTTGTCATAATGCAGTCAATGCACTGCATGCGATAAATAAATAACATCTTGGATCCTGAGCTGTGATTTGATTAAATATGAAGTGAAAACATTGTTGATTCTGTACAGGGGTGAGTTTTAGCTTCAATGTAAGGACCCACAGACAATCATTATCATCCAGATCACGTCAAAACATACAGGAATACGAATTTGGCTTAATGAGAACCCAGAGAGCTACTTAGATGTGGCGTACAGGTGGGCAAGATTAATAACAACACACTTTCCCTCTAATAAACAATGCATATTAAGCACAGACATCTGTCTGGGCCAGAAGGCTTTGGGATAGTTCTCGTCACTTGTCTGTGGTTAACCATCATCTTTGTTTAGAGCGATGGTCACATGCGCCATGTTCAAGGTTTATTTTTCCCCGATGGCAACTCCTGCCGCAGACACAAAGCCAATAAAAGCCCGACCTGCACAATTAGGCCAAGCCATAAATGCTGGGAACCTCGTAAATATTCCTTCAGCGGCCCACCGATAGAAGCGATAAATCCAAGGTCACTTTGCTATCAGCTGCGATAGAAGAAACAGGGAAAGGCTGAGGCATGGATAAATCCCTTTTCTCCAGCAGGTCTGTAATTGGGCTCTTGTACGCACACAAACACCAACATACGTGCATAAAATCAAGAAGTGGGAAGCAATGCAAACCTTTTTCATGTATCGAGGAGTCAAAATCCTAAACCCAAAAGCTTAAATCCTCCTCATTCGCAATCTCAGTTCTATTCCATCCCTCACTTGTTCTCTGCCACCCCTCCCGTTCCCCTTTCCCAATGCTCCACAGCACCTCAGGGAAGGAAATTGTATAGCAAACACACCTTTCAGCCCCACAGCACTCTATAAAGAATCAATTTTAAGGATGTGGGGCCATGCTAACGGTTACCCGGGGGGGGGGGGGGGTAAGGGAGAGGAGAGAGACCTAGTGTGTGTGTATGAAATATAGAAAGAATGAAAATGTGTGTGTGTTTGGTCCTCTGCATCTCCATTGCTGAATAGCCTGTTTGCCGTCTGCCCTCCCTCTAAGGACTGCAGGACCTTGGTTCTGTAATTAGAGGTAGCCCCATTTCAGCCAGCGTACAATAGCTTAAAGAAGTGTGTGTGCGTGGACTAGATTTGAATTCATTTGCATGTCATACTCAGATTTCTCAAGCTTACTTTCCACGAACAAACCTCTCGTGGACTGAACTAACCCCAAAAACACTTCAGCTACAGCAGGGTTGTTGGTTTTTTAAATCTTTTTTGATGCCCAGTACATCCAAATATGATGATCCCCTTATGAGGGAGCCATTATTAAATATAAAGGTTTAATAAATAAATTTTGTTTTTAAGTATTAAAACCCATTATACTGTGTAAGAAAAATATTTGCTGTATTATAAAGACATTCTGTTTTGACTAATAAAAAAAAAAACTTTTGTTTATATGCTGAATATACGAAAGCAGATCTCAACACAGTAATCAGTTTTCTTAAATATAATTTCATTGATTTCTCAATGGTAAGTGGTCCCTTATTTTTTTTCCAGAGCTGCATTGTTCAATTCAAGTGCTGTCAAATCAATTTATCCCGAATTAATCACGTCCAAAATAAAAGTTTGTGTTTACATAATATGTGTGTGTTCTGTGTATAATTATGATGTATATATAAATACACACATGCATGAATATATATTTAAGAACATTTTTATATTTATATATAACATATTTATACTTATATATATGATACAAATATATACAATATATACATGCACATATTTCTTAAATATATACATGATATATATTATATAATACATTTATTTTATAAACACAAACTTTTTTTTGAATGTGATTAACTGATTTCCCAGCACTAATAAAACACTTTAATATTAGGTTGCATTAATCTGATTAATCGTACGATTAATTAATTATTTATTTTTTTAATCGATTGACAGCACACACTGGTCTACCAAGCCCAATCATTTTTAAACTGTGATGATGTCAAAACTATGAGCTCATAACCGCCCAATGACTGAACAGTAAGGACAAAGTGGTTAGCCAATCAAAACAGAGGACATTTACATAAAGGCACAGTTTTCAAACCTCTCAAAGATAGGGTGGAAAATTGTCACGTAATTTTTTCTAAATTGGCACAAGAAACCAAGATGTGTAGGACAGTTCAATAATTCATGAAAATATATTCCCTTTAAATAAGCCTGAGTTCTCTAGTCTGTGTCTGAAATTCAATTGCAGAAAACCAATACAGTTGCTATTAATTTAGATCTCTCTGGCAGTAGGTTGCCGCCTGAGGGGAGTGTTCTTGTAGCAGGCAGGATGTGAGATGTAAGCGCTGGATGTAGTGAGGGGAAGGGGTCAGGGACGGGGCAGCCACGCCGCGGTTTTACCCTGCCTGTCACGGACGACCAGCTACGCTGAGACAGTGACACTGAATTAATAAAAAATGAAGAATGGACCCTTGTAGTAGCTCCTGGCAAGAGACGATATTATCAAGAGGAGGGAGGAAAACAAACAGGAAGGGCCCAGAATGGGGATGCTTACAAACTCACCTGAAAGCCTCAATGATGTAAGAGGTGACAGCCGCCCCGCCCTCATGTGCATTGGGTTGCCAGGTCAGGGTCACGCTGTTACGGGTCACGTCTGTTACGACAGGCTTCTGGGGCGGACCGGGCAGCTGATAGGGCTCTGAAACCGGGGGTGCAGAGAGACCCCCACTCTCTATAAAGATAAGATCAGGAAATTAGAATGCATTCTGTTATCCATATGAGCTATGTTTGCAGAATCGGTCTAGATTTATAGGACATTACAGCAGAAAACTCATCCCCGGCCACAACATTTGAGCTTGGGCAGTTCGGTCTGGACTTGATCCATAGAGGAGTAATTATGAAACAGATTTCAGACCAATGAAATCATCAGGGCGGGCTTTAAACGATGATGGACAGATGATAAACACACTCTAAAAAATGCTGGGTTAAAAACAACCCAAGTTGGGTTGAAAATAGACAAACCCAGAAATTGGGTTGTTTGAACCATTCAAACAACCCAATTTCTGGGTTTGTCTATTTTCAACCCAACTTGGGTTGTTTTTAACCCAGCATTTTTTCCAGTGCAGTAACGTAATCATCCAAGTCATCAAAGGAGCTTGGATTGAATTTGTTCAAAATAACTGTGTATCCTTAATTTTTTTTTTTTTTACTTGCAGAATATGTCTAGATTAATAGGACATTATAGCAGAAATCAATATTGGTGAGGAAAAATCTGATCTCAAATCAGCACTACACGGCAAAAAATGCTGTTCTTACTTAGTATTTTTGTCTTGTTTCTAGTCAAAATATCTAAAAACTCTTACATTAAGAAACATTTACTAGATAAGTAAAAAATATTGTCTTGTTTTGGGGAAAAATAACTCAAAATGAAGAGAGTTTTTGCTTAAAATAAGCAACATAACCTGCCAATGGGGTGAGAAAAATAATCTTGTTTTCTTTTCGAATTAAGATTATTTTACTTACCCCATTGGTACATTATTTATCTTATTTTAAGCAAAAAAATCTCTTAATTTTGAGTTATTTTCCCCCAAAACAAGACAATTACTTTTGCTTGTCTAGTAAATACTTCTTGTTTTAAGAATATTTAGATATTATGACTAGAAACAGGACAAAAATACTAAGTAAGAAAAGCATTTTGTGCAGTGTAGGACATACACTAACATCTGTTATGTATTTGCAGAGTAAATTTGCAAGGAAAGCGGCTTCCTCAGCCGATTATTGCAGTTTGAAGATGATATGATGCAGTCTGTCAAAGATAAGGACACAAAGGCGGTGATAAAGTGCTTTTTTTTACCTTTTACTGTGAGTACACCACTCCAGCTCGTCTCTCCACTTAAACTGGAAGCAACACAGGTGTAGGCCCCGGAGTCCGTTTCCTAGCAACAGCAGGCTCAGGGTCAGCATTTGTATGGATAAACTCAAGCACAATGCATTGCCTCACTCCACTCGGAGCGGCGTGGAAATCTTGACAAATGAGCACAAATTCCTCGAAATTGCCTATTATTTCGCTATAATACAGGATCAACTGTTATTTCTTCCTATTACTTTTGAAGTTACTGACAGGAAGACAATAATGTGCTGTTGGGAAACCTAGTGAGATGAGTGTGTTGTCCAATGCAAAAATGAAATAATTACTTCTGTTATGTGCAAACTAAATAAGCTGTATGCCTGAATCCGAAATCACCCCCTAAACCCTCAATCACTATTCCACTAATACAGCGAGTGAGTGAATTCAGACAGCCGTTGAATGTACATCGGCTGTACACTCGTTATTGCAGTGCATTGTGGGACAGAATGAGTGCACTCGATAACATCCACGATGGTTTCGGACACCACTACAAATGGCTGTCGCCTGAAATAATGGCCTGTTTGATGGTATAGGGGGTGATTTCAGATTCAGCCTGTATCTTTCACAAAGAAGGAAATCCCACAATGCAGAAAAACAATGCATCCATGTACACATACGTACATTATACACACATGCAATTCATTCAATACCAAAAAGTATAAATAAAAATAATATTTAGTAATTTATGTATTTTTAGTCAATGCCAAGTAGATGCTAACTGCAAATACAATTATAACTCAGATTTAAGTTGACAATATAATGCAACAAATTGACCTTTACACACACACACACACACACACACACGTATATATATATATATATATATATATATATATATATATATATATATATATATATATATATATGTGTGTGTGTGTGTGTGTAAAGGTCAATTTGTTGCATGTTAGAAACGTTGTTAGAAACGTTAGAAACGTTAAAACATCTCCTAAAGTCAGAAGGTGTAGAAACACTGTGACCTCTTCCTTGTTTGAGTGGATCACCTCATTGGTTAAACCCCTGCTGTGCCGGATGGTCATTGGTGGAGAACCGGCAGAACTCAGAGAGGTAAACAGCCGGGCATCGACTGATTAATCACGGATGGCAGCTCTGTGCTCTGCGTTAAATACGCACTTAAAAATGTGAATTTCTGAATTTTCAGCATCATATATATATATATATATATACAGTCCCATTCAAAAGTGTAGGGTCGATAAGATGTTTTAACGTTTCTAAAAGAGGTCTCTTACCAAAGCTGCATTTATTTGATCAAAAATACATAAAAATTGAAATATTATTACAATATAAAACATCTGTTTTCTGTGCGGATATATTGTAAAATGTAATTCCTGTGATCAAAGCTGAATTTTCAGCATCATTACTTCAGAAATCATTATAATATGATAATTTGAAGCTCAAGAAACTATAATTAATGCTGAAAATGGGGATTGTTTAATGAGTAGAAAGTTCAAAAGAGCTTTTATTTGAAGTAGAAATCTTTTTTAACATTATAAATGTTTTTACTGTCACTTTTGATCAATTTAATGCAGCCTCACTGTATAAAAGTATTAATTTCTTTCAAAAAAACAAAAAACAAAACTTTCAAATGGAAATAACACTAAATATAAATCAATACGCTACAGTGTAATCCATAAAAAAATTTAAAAAAATCTAATCATGCTTCAGAGTGTCTCTGTGAATCTTTAAATCTTCATATTGTAGGAATCCATCTGAATTTTCATCTGTCAGATCAATTTAAGATATTAGTGTCTATCTGAGTTAGCATGGGTGTAGTGAATGTGCAAAAAGAAAAAGGAGATACAAAGACAAATTGGTGAGCGGTGGGGGGGGGCGAGGGGCATTAAATTTTTACCACAGGGCCGAGGGGAGAAGTCAGGCAGAAATTGCTTACGACAATGAGAGATGTAGTAAAGCTTTACTCTTTCTCTCTGTCCATGACAGCGATCTAATAGTGCTGACAGCTCAGGGGCACCAGTGACACGTCTGAGGATTTGACTCATCGTGATGCACACACACACACATACACGCACGCACACAAGCACACGCGCACACACCCTCGAATGTCTGCTCACTTGTGATGTGTCTGTTTCATCTTAAATCTCATTTTTATGTGGAGAATAGCATAATGCACATGTTAACATGAATTAAACAGCAGCTGACGTAAACACTGATATTAGCAGAAAACTGAGACCGTCTGAGACTGAACCCATGCACTGAAGAGTGGCTTTATATCCTCAGGCAGTACAGGAGTGTGTTGTTGAGTGTGTTATTTTGGTTACTTATGAAACTCTCGTAGGAGGAGAGCAAGCAGAAGGTGTAGAAACACTGTGACCTCTTCCTTGTTTGAGTGGATCACCTCATTGGTTAAACCCCTGCTGTGCCGGATGGTCATTGGTGGAGAACCGGCAGAACTCAGAGAGGTAAACAGCCGGGCATCGACTGATTAATCACGGATGGCAGCTCTGGGCTCTGCGTTAAATACGCACTTAAAAATGTATGAGTGGAAAAGGAAATAGGGAAATAAATATTTTGAGAGTGCATTCACATCTTCTACTTATTTAAAGGGATAGCTAACCCTGCCATCATTTATGATCACCCTCATGTCTTTCTAAATCTGTATGAATTTCTTCAGTGGAAAGAATATTTAGCAGAATGTACTGGTTGCTCCTTTCCATGCAATTACAATGAATAAGAACTGACCATAAACATATTACATAAGTGGCCAATATGACTCATATTTCAAGTCTTCTAAAGTCATAAAATGATGAACAAACTGAAATATAATTTGCTAATCACAGATAAATGGGATCAAGTGTGCTTTTAACCACTGCAATCAGTTCATGCAATCAAGTCAAAGTTTAATTTGAGAACCAAACCAGTCTGATTCATGAATGAATCTTTGTTTCAAATCGTAGTTCACAAAATTATTAATTTTGACCCTTGATTCAGCTCACAGTTCACAAAATAAACCATGAAACCAAAATCAACAGTTCTTTTTTATGGACTATTGCAGTGTAAAAATTATTTATCTGTGCACATCTTCTGTTTAATGCTGGTTTGTGAACTGAATCAACTGATATATAAAAGAGAAAGAGATTTGAAAACAGATTGTCATGAATCAGACATCACTACTTCTCTAATGAACGACTTAATTTTAGTCTGTTCCAGTATTATAACTGTTAACTAAAACTATTAAAATATTTTTTTAATTACTGAAATAAAGTGTCAATAAATATTAGGGGCCCTATGATAAAATAGCAAATGCAATCGGTGCACCCATGGGCGTCTCGTCTGCAAACCAGGTGTGTTCAGGAGCATTGTTGGTGTGTTGCTATTTTGAGGAACTGAAAATGACTGACCATTGAGCAACAAATATCTGCTATAACGTCAATAGTGCAGTATTTTTGTATTATTTAAGGTATGTGTTAGTAATATGAGCCTATAGGTGGGTGCACAACGTGCATACACTCTGCTTATAACACACACAGGGACGTGCAAATAGCAGAAACATGCCAAATATAAAAAATTAAAGGATTCCACTCTGGAGAAGTGTTCAATCTTTCCGATTGCAAATTCGCCATGTAAATAGAGAATCTGCCATGGTGCAAGCGCAACTGGTTTTTAAAGGGATTGGAAGATGAGACTCGGATTGGTTAATTGCACGTTACGCTCAAAACACACCCAAAAAAGTAATCCAAACGGCTCTGGGGGGTTAATAAAAGCCTTTTGAAGCAATTCGATGGGTTTGTGCAAGAAAAATATCCATATTTAACACGTTAGAAAAAATCTAGCTTCCGGTAGACCCCCTTCTGTAATCATCTTCCGGAGAAAGCGTTATGACAATGACATGAGATGTAGTGCAAGTGATTTGAACTGCAAGAGGCGTTACACTTTCTTCATCAGTTGAATACAGAAGGCGGTCCGCCGGAAGGTACCTATTTTACTTTATAACGTGTTAGTTATGTATATTTTTCTTAAATCCAATAATTCACTTCAGAATTCTTTTATTAACCCCCCGGAGCCGTATGGAGTACTTTTATAATGGATGGATGCACTTTTTTGTTAAGCTTGAATTAGCCAAGATATTACTCCAATTGCATTCATCTGAAATAACAATGTCATATACACCTAGGATGACTTGAGGGAGAGTAAATCATGGAATAATTTAAATTTTTAGGTGAACTATCTCTTTAAGTGATTGTATACAAATCAGTTAATTTTAACTTATAATATTATAGCAACTGATTCCCATGTATGGTTTACAGCATTAGTTGCCATGTACTGTACCTGATATATATATCCAAAATAATCAATATCGAATTGAAATCAATTTCGAAAGCTTGTGAATCGAAATCGAATCGAATCATTAGATGTATCAATACCCAGCCCTACTGGTCTGTTCCTCACAAAAAGCTTTTGTATGGCTTTAGAAAACTTGAAATATTGACTGCTTTATTTGTCCTTTTGGAGCTCAACTGCACCATCCTAAAAATAGTGGCCCATGATATTCTTCAAATATTCCCCCCTTAATGTTCAACAAAGAAAAAGCGATTTGTTTTTTCTGACTAACACACTCGCTCGTTCTTCGCCACATTTCTCTTTTCCTCACTCCCTTGGCACAGTCGAGTTTCTGGCGAATCTCCCGGTATAATGGCACCTTTTCACAGCGCTCTCCCTTTCTCCCACACACTCGCGCGCTACCATCTGTGCAAACCCCAGTGTCCGTGCCCCTTGTGCGCTCCATCATGCCGGGTAATCGTGGACTAAAGGGGGCCAATGGAGGCATCAGACCAGAGAGGACGGGGCAAACACCAGTGCCAAAGATGCCCGTCTGAACAAAGCATGCAACATTTAACAAGCCAAATAAACAAAAACTCGACACAAACGCCTAAATCCTCACTGATAAACGAGGCTGCTACTTAAATTCACACAATATTTTGGCCCAAGCGGTCCACATTCAGTCCACTCTACTGAATATCAAGGGCACATTTAATGTGTTACAGAGGGATGCTGAGAGTAGCACATAAAGATTGCTAGCCTCCCTACCTTTCTATATACCAGAATGAGCTTTTAATTAAGGCATGAGTGACTGTTAATCATTCCCCGGCACAATCAATTAACACATCAGGTTTGTTCGCAGCGGTGCCGTGACCTCAGGTGAAAGCTGCAATCGCACACACCCTTGAGGCCTTGAGGAATGGATTTCATTAGGCTAGCATGCGCTAACACTAACGACAGCACACATTCCCATTATGATCATAATTACAGGTTTTATCGCCTTGCACAACTCTCGCATAAGCGGCTGGGTCACCCAGAAACCGTCCACGGAGCAAGTATTAAAATCGATCCGCTAATTAAGCCGGCCTGTTTGCTGTAAACTCGATTGCGCGTTTTATGCCCCCGCCATTGATCGGATAGCGTAATGACATTTTACAGCAGCATCTGTGTCTAAACGTCACACAGGCGTGTCTGGAAATACATTCGTACAGAATATTGTTGATAGCATATGGCGTCTGTCAGTGAAGAGCGCCGCCTGTGACGGGACATGGGCTGAAGAGGGCTTGATTTGAAATACCCATATGTTAATACCCACCGTGTATTAGCATTTTGGAGAATAAAAGCCTACATGCTGCAAAAACAGACCCTTGTGTGCACACTTAAACACTATCTTGACTGAAGTACCTGCAGTGCTGTGATTTGTAAAGTGCCGTTTTCCATTAGGCTAATGCGCTCGTCGTTGCCCAGGATTCTCTGGCCATCGCGCTCCCATTGGATGCTCGGAAGAGGGTTGCCCATCACGTGACACTGCAGTTGGGCTGTGGTGCCAGGAGCAAGCGTCTGATTGGCCGGGCCTTGGCGGATGATGGGGGGGATCCGATCGGACGGGGCTAGGGTGAAAGAGAATGAGAGAGGCGTGGGCCACAAGAACCAAATTTGCATGTAACCACCATATCACCCACCTTGATCAAATCATACTCAAGAGATCGTTATATAGACAAACTATGAATTATGCTAACTGAGATTCTGAGAGTGGCACGATTGGTACAATACAATATCATCACACAGTATAACATGAACATCATGATAAAACTACATACAACAAATTAAAAAACATATCAAATGCCATATCAAGTTCATTGATGCATTTAGTAACGGGCGAATACACTTTAACTGGCCATTTGTTTTTAACATCTTTCCAAACTATAGCCCCAGTAATTCATATGATTTGAATTAGCTCACAGGCCTCTTAGTATCATTTGAGCAAGTCGTAGTACCAGCTATAAACTCTTTTTGAAATGAATGTATAATGTTATTGCCCAATGGAAATGAGCCAAATGCACATTAAGCAGGATGCATTGCTTGATAATACAATTATTCTGTGCATTTAAGATTGCCTTACAACATTTATGAGTCAGTCGCTGGTAAAGATGGATCTATTCTAAAGCTGCATGGTATTAAATACAACAAATATGAAGTTTTTATGAAATCATCAGTAGCAGTGGCGTTTGGATTTATTCTACGCTCCATTCAAAGCTGGATGTGGGAAAAACACAAACACTGTCAGTCCAAAGTTTGGAGCAGGGCTTTTTTTCCTTAGACAGAAATTAATACTTAATTAAAAGATATAATTTTTTAAAGCCTAAAAAAAAATGTTGAAAATAATATCTTTTAATGATCCTGTAATGTTTCATTGAGACATCAGTATTAGTATCAGTGATACTGACTTTCATTCATAAAAACATGCCATTACAACAAATATTTAAAATATACTGTCTTTAAGTGGTTTCTACATCAATTTGGAGAGTAACTATGAAATTATTACAATATGAAAAATATAAAAAAGCAACTAATAAAAAAATGCAATTAGTTATTTTTTTATCAATTGACAGCACAAATTTATAATGTTGCAAAATATTTATATTTTAAATGAATGCCTTTAAAATGAATATTTATAAAAGATTCCTGAAAAAATGTGTTAAGATTCTCTCTCTCTCTCTCTCTCTCTCTCTCTCTCTCTCTCTCTCTCTCTCTCTCTCTCTCTCTCTCTCTCTCTCTCTCTCTCTCTCTCTCTCTCTCTCTCTCTCTCTCTCTCCCTCCCTCCCTCCCTCCCTCCCTCCACACTTTTTTTTTTATTTACATTGATTACTGGTTATAAAATGTTTCTAAAGGATCATGTGACACTCAAGACAAAAGTAAATGATGCTGAAAATTCAGCTAAGGAATAAATAACTTTTTTTAAATACTTAAAAAAAAAAGCCATTTCTTTTAAATTGTAATTATGTTTCACAACATATTTATTTTAACTGCATTTTCGATCAAATAAATGTAGCCTTGGTGACCATAACAGGCTTCTTTCAAAACCGTTTGAATGGTGGAGCACATAAATGTTTTTTTTTTTTTTTATTCATATTTTTTTATTGAAAGTTGCAGTGTTTATTATAAAAGATTGATCAGTGCACGTTATATTTTTAAATGCATAACCTCTTAAAAACGTTCATCTAAATGTTACATTCAGTTTAGTTAGCAACACCCAACTTCCTACGATCCAATCAATCGCGCCCTACATTTTTTTCTCTCATTCCAGAATCCATCTAACTCTGATAGACGTCAAAATAGTAAGGAAAAGATTATCGCACCTTCCGTTTCATCACAACGCTCTAGAATAATTACACTGGCCTCTGCTCTTCTATTTCTTCTCCTTCAGCTGCATCTTCTTCTACAGACCAATGTGATGGTCTAACACGGCCGCGTTCCCATGAATAATTTATTATTTGTTTGACTCGAGCTGAAAAAGCCATTGTCTACAGGACGAGGAGAGAAATCCACAGACAAATAATTGACAATTCAGTTACTTCAATATTCTCGTTTGTAAAAAAAACAAGAATCTGGGAAAGGCAGCCTGCATCTCTGACATTTTCCCTCCGCTGCGGTAAGGAAAGGAAAAGACCATAGGGTCAGAAAGGATCGGTCAAACAAAGCGTGCTACGTGAATCTGACTTGATGTGAAATTCATAGCCACGAGTTGTATAACGATGTCCTTGGGTGCAGTGACCCTGTCCTTCCATACATCATTTCATTAAGTATCAGGTAAGAAACTTACAGCAAACATCAGTCAGATGATGCCAACATGCCAGTGTCAGAGGGGGTTCTGGGAAATGCGATTACATTTCATAAGCTCTGTTTTGTTTATTTAACATTGGACTTTGGCGAAGGTTTTTCATGTGATGTGCTGAGACGCACACACATACACACATGTGGAGTACACATAAACAGTTTATCCTGTTACGGGGGAGCATGACGGAGACGGCATATGTTCCTGGGGTTATTTGCATAGCGCGATTGTGCCCTGTCCTTTCTGATTACGTCTCCGGTGCTTCCTGCTGTTCTCTCATTTGCGGAACGCAGAAATTTTAATTTGGGGCGTCTTTGAAGACTTTTGAATTTATTTTGGTTGAGAGCAAAAATGCTCCAGCGGCAATTTGTTCAAACGCAAAAGAAATATAACTCAAATCTTTGCGATAAGGCCTTGCACAAGAAATTCAATTACATGTACAGTTCTGGACCTTTAATGTAGTTAGATTGATATCAAAATATCTATGCAAGCCGACTGCCAGCGTTTGATGGAGCTGGTGGGGGTGTATAAAAGGGCAGCTGTGTATGTGTGTGCGTGTCCAAAGCTAGTGTTAAAGTATTCACTTACTGCTTTCCACCTCCAGCAGGGCTTTGGTCAAGATGCTCCCCGCCACACTGATGGCCTGGCAGATGTAGTAGCCAGAATCATCGCTGTGCACATCGGTAATGGTCAGCTCTCCACTTAACGACACGGAAAAGCGTCCTGCCTGCGAAGGTGGCTGACTGGGAAACAGCAGGACCTGTTCAGACCGACAAATGTTGTCAAAAAACAGATTAAACATGATAAATCACATTTAAAGTTGATGCCATTTAGCTCAAACCAATATACATAGTAATATTGTAAAATATTACAATTTAAAATAACAGTTTTCTGTTTGAATATTTTAAAATGTAATTTATTCTTGTGATAAAAGCTGAATTTTCCGCATCATTACTCCAGTCTTCAATGTCACATGATCCTTCAGAAATCATTCTAATACTAATATGATTTGATTAATCTTTGATTGCTCATCAATGCTCATTTTTATCAAAGTTGAAAACTGATAATTTGATGAGTATAAAGTTCAAACGAACAGTATTTATCTGAAATAGAAAGTTTTTGTAACATTATACACCATCGTACAAACGTTTGGGGTCAGTAAAGCCCCTTTCACACTGCGATTCCGGCAAATACACGGATAATGCGACCCGGCATTTGTTCCCGGGCCGCTAGATTTGGTCCATTCACACTGCCCGTGAAATACTGTAATATGTGCGCTTTCACACACAACCCGTAACGGTCACGGATCGAGTTCACATGTAACATCCTGATCCTAACGGAGAGCGATCTCAGCTTTAGCACGGATAGTAAGGAGCTCCGTGGTCTCAACTTGTGTCCAGTTTGCTCACATTTCTGCTTGTTTAATTTTAGTTTCTTTTATATACGAACACTCTCTGCGTTTAAAACAACGACGAGCTCTTCTGGCACTGCAGGGTTGTATTATTGAAAAAACAAGCTCTAGGAGTCGCACGATAACTACGTACACGTTGGGCATTAGTTTTGGCTTTTGTTCACACAGCGCTCGTCCCGGGTCGAATCCCGCAATGTTACTAGGTCCCCGACCCGGGTTCAATTTGGTAATCAATTCTGGGACGTGGTTGCTTTCACACAGAAGGCAACCCGGCAATGTTCCGGGAATATTGTGGGTCCGACGTGCAGTGTGAAAGGGGCTTATGAAGTTATTTTTTATTTTTTGGAAAGAAATTAAAGAAATTAACATTTTTATTCAGCAATGATGCATTAAATTGTGACATTTATAATGTTACAAAAGAGTCAAATAAATGCTGTTCTTTTGAACTTTCTATTCACTAAATAATCCTGTTTCAACATTGAGAATAATCATAATTAATAATCAATGTTTCTTGCACAGCAAATCATCATAATAAATGTGTATATATATATAATATTTATAATAATTTCTGAAGGATCATGTGACACTGAAGACTGGAGTAATGATACTGAAAATTCAGCTTTGATCACAGGAATAAATTGCATTTTAAAATATATTCAAATAGAAAAACAATTATTTTAAATTGTAATAATATTTTACAATATTATTTAGTAATTTTAATCAAATAAATGCAGTTTAGGTGAGCATAAGAGACTTCATTTAAAAACATAAAAAATCGTACCAATCTCAAACTTTTGAACGGCAGTGTATGTATTCGTTTTATTTTTATCATATTTAAAAATGATATTATTTTTCAATCTAGGCTGCAGCCTCTTAACATACAGGCATATTGGTTTATCAGTTAATTTATGTTGCATTACTGTTCGTGACTGTTTGTACAAATTATAAATATATTAAAAAGCACATGAGATAACCAGCCTGCAGATATAATTTATGACTCATCACAATCACTTAAGATTTAAGAGCTCGGATGAAATGGCTGATTTGCATTAATAGAACATCACTGTGCATTCAATGCGATGCTTGGGCATAAATTTAGTTGACCGCTGAGATTCACATCCACACATGTGCCGAACAATAGCTGCATTATCTCAGCTGGTGTTTAAGAGAGGGAGGTCAGGAAGAATGCCGCATACACAAAAGACAAGGCCGAAGGATCTTAAGGAGTCTTCCTCTTGCGTGAGGCTGCAACACTGACAGCTGCCCTATTGTTCCCACTTGGTGATGTGTGTGTCACTGTTTCATTTTTGGGGATAATCCGGTGACCCCCTCACCCCAGCCCTCTGGCTCTGACCGGACTCACCCTTATCCTCAGTTCTGTTCTATATCTACTGACCTCAAAGTTCAGCTACACATATACACCGAAAAAAAACAAAGAACAGATGAGAGATTAACTGGAGAAGAGTACAGCGGATATTTGATCACCTCTGGCCTATGACACACTCTGCTCGGTGAAGGGATGTAAGAAAGGAAGGTGAGAGGGATGTGGGAACTGGTTTCCTTCCTTCAAGTGCTTAAGCACAACCAGAGGCTTATGTCTTCATTTCTTCTGCTGTGCTTTATTAATAGAGACATGAGCGTGTTATCTCTCTGGGCCCAGGGACACGTATCCTACTTTGACCCAATGAGGAGACACAAACGTGAACAAGCTCCTGCAGAAATCCCAGAGTTCCTTCTTACCCGGTGAATGGCCTGTCACTAGTCTCCAAAATGGCTGCAAGGCTGTCTATTTCTTTCTATTTGTCTCTCTGACTCTGTGTAACCATTTGCAGTTCTTCTTGCTTCTTATTTTGCACTAAAGCCCTATTCGGACGGGATTAGTTTAACATGGCGACATGGGGGTAAAGTAATTATTACCAGAGGTTCTCTGTGATTTTAGTCCTGTCCGAATGTGCCATCTCGGTAATCAATACGGACAATGTCAGTGAAGATTACCGAGACTTTTACCTTCTGTAAAAAGGTCCGGAAAAATGACCTTGGGTAATACTAATCCCGTTCGAATAGACCCGCTGTAAAAATGTATGGTACAATTCCGTCATTTCCTGTTTAAAAGTTAAAAAAAAGCACGTTTTGCGAGCATGGAGGCACTTGAAGCATTTAGTTGTGTTGTAGGTGGAGGGACAACTCTGTGGCAAACCTCCAGGATTTTCAGTGTATCATTTAAAGCAAAAAGAAGATCAAAAGCACTTAAAGGCGCTAGGAAAAAAAGTGTCTATTGGAAATACAATAGAATCAGAATCGTTTGTTTTATAAAACATATATATATATATATATATATATATATATATATATATATATATATATATATATATATATATATATATATATATATATATATATATATATATATATATATATATATATATATATATATATATATATATATATATATATATATATATATACTGTGTAGGAGACGGAGTTCAGACTGGAGCTCATGTTGTGTGTTTGCTCACGTGATAACCGCAACTTCATACACACATGACGACGAGGAGGTTACTGTGGTGTGTAAAGCGAGTTACTCCTCCCACTTCTGCTAGTTTTACTGAGATGTCTTATCCCGTGGGAATTGTCCATTAATATTACAGACGTCCTAAAGTAAAATGACTTTACCCCCACCTCCCCATGTTAATCGAATCCCATTCAAATAGGGCTGAACACACATTAAATCGAATGAAAATAATGAAAACTCCTATATATTTAATTCTAAAATTTAACCCCCTGCAGATTTCATAAAAACACACACACCACACAGAATCTTGTTTAGGGATCTCATATCAAATATAGATATCAGATCATGTCAAACATATGATTACAAATGACAATGCACACATGACAAAGACAAGAGCTGTTTTCACAGAAAAAGTGCTTCTCTAGGAACTCTCCTCCAGGTGAGATCAGATGGATAATGAAAAATAAATCCATCCGATTCCCAGCCTATATGGCACTAGACTTGCCTTCCTACTCACAATATTAGAAGTGTCACTCAACAATCTACAGTGTGCATGACAATACATATCAAGTAACCTCAAAAAATATTTGTAAACTGGTCAAAGTGTATGTATGAGATTACATCAAAGCAAGAGTCAATTTTGCAATGACAAAATTGATTTTCATATCGCGCCCAGGGTTTTTTGGTCAACCGAATACCTGCAGACAGCAGCAAGTGTTTAAAATAACCGTTGTTTTTGATCCAATGTGGATTCTGATCAATGTTTTAGGCAGACATATTTATATGCAATGCAAAATAACCATTACTATAGTAAACATGGTAAATATGGCCGCTTGAAGAATCCAACTATCGCAATTGTATGTTTATTTCATCTGTTCGTCTCATCTCTTTATACCGGACTGTCTGATATCCACATGTATCTCTCCATATGTCATAAAATAAAGCAACTCGTGTTTTTTGAGAACTTCCTCTATTTTTCTGACTGAAAATAGAACTGTAAAGTGTCTGGAGTGTGTTAACGCTCCTCAGGTCAGGTCAGGCAAAATTTGCAGAAATGATCGTTCTTTTTAAATGTGATGTAAACATGCTGTCCTGTGACTACGGATAAACAGAAACAGACCTGACTGAATAAGTACGCGTGTCCTCTTTCTTTTGTGAAATAATGAAAACCACTATTTCTGTGGGACTAATGTGCAAACTTGACGCAAATTAATTCATTACGATCAATATATCACTTATGATCGGAAAAAAATCGTTGAAATCTTTAAGCAAATGCTTTTGTCATACTGGTTTTGCGATCTCACTAGTTTCCAGTGATTTCTGTCTGATTAGTTTTCTGATAAAACGTCCTATTTTTGGTGAAATTATGGGTTTTTGTAACGTTGTTCCAGAGCGGTGTGTTACAGGCGGGTTTTAGTGAAGCATTGCGGAGCTTCTGGCCTGACGGTGGAAACGTAGCGTGGTTTTGGGCTCGGTGCTACAGGTCCAAAGGATATTAGCCCAGCCCAGATCGCACTGGCCCGACAGTGGAAAAGTGGCTAATGGTTTTTGGAATTAGTTCTCCTTACCAAAAAGTGTCTAAATATGTTTGTTTTTAACCATTTAATCATCATTTAATCACATTGGCTTTTCTGTCTAAATACGTTTATATCCATGTATGGTTTTTATTTACAATGACTCTTATTAAGAATGTTCACATTTGGTTGTCTATGCCAGCCTTTCTCAAAGTGGGTGCCGCGGCACACTGGGGTGCCCCGTGACTGTGTCAGGGGTGCCGCCAAAAAATTACGTTGGCTAAAAATAAATAATAAAAATCTGAAATTTCATATATAGAATATATTTGAATTTACATAAATACATTATTTTTAACCCTTTCGCACATACGATCACACATTCACGCATGTGATTAGAACGGTCAGTGCATCACGTTCATTCAAATGTGCTTTTGCGTTGGCTTGCACTGAGCCAGAGACAGGCGCGCTCAGCGCTGTCATATATCACAACTTTTCAGTGTTTTCAGCCACATAATGTTTATTTTAGGTTTCAAACGTATACGTACTAAAAAAAACCAATACATTTATAGTTTGTAAAATACACAATGATGAAAAATGAAGAGGCAATAATAATCATTTCCATTATAATTAGTTTTATTCATATCAGATACACATTGTGTAAGTAACTTTAAAGTTTACTCTATTCTTCTGCCAGTTCACCTGCCACTTACTTTTATGTATTTTGGGAGAAGTGGATGAATTCACGTCTTGTAACTTAAATCTAACAGATCCGATTTTCTGAACTGCGCCTGCGGCGGCGATGGCAGCGCCCATCGTGCATACAGCTCAACTAACGCGATCATTATAAAGTTGTTTAAACGACAAAACACTGCGACTTGTATATATTTGACAATCGGAATATCAGATATTTCAGGCCATATCTAAAAAAATTGTGAATATTTTGAATAAAAAAGGAAAAATGACAAAAGCAGATCATCATTCATTCTCTGTTGCTGCTGCAGTGTGTCACGTGACAAGCAATGACGCGTCACCATGGAAACCATAAAGTGACACATTAATAACGGTCGCTTTGAAAAACTCACGCCGGGGGGCTCAGCCAGAATGTTTTAAATTTACGTGTGAAAGGGTTAAACAATAGCGGATTATACTCTGTTCATTACTGTCCTGTCTAAATAAACAGGACATTTGCATTTATATTTGGGTTATGCAGTGTTTTTAAATTATATTTTAAACTGGGGTGCCTTGAAATTGTATGCACTTTTGAAAGGTGCCCTGACTGAAAAAAGTTTGAGAAAGGCTGGTCTATGCATCTCAGCACAGTTGAGCCAAACCCATCAGTCCTTAGACAGATGATAGAGACTTGTGTGTGTCTTTTTGTCTTAAAACAAAAACAATGGTCCATTTTTCTTCAAAAAACCTGGTCACTACCCGAGAGTTTGGGCTTCCTATAAGGAAGCACCATGAAAGTATTTAACAGACACCTTGATATGTTTTGAAAGAAACTGACTGTAAGGGTTCCCCAGCGTGCATGTGTACCGTTGTCTCTTACCTGACTGCCTTCTTTCTGCCAGAACACAGCGGGAGGAGGATTTCCCTTCGTTCCACAAAGAAAGGTGACAGTACGGCCTTGGGCAGAGATCTGATCCCGCGGACGCACCACGATCTGAGGAGGAACTGAAAGGGAGAAAATAATCTTATGAAACTTTACAGCCACACAGAACAAACCGAGACCCTATAGAGTCTATACGAGCTTCTAGAACTATCTTTATAACCCCCTCAAGTTTAAACTATCCTAGAGTTACACCATCTGGGAGTTTTGTTTAGTCTATACTTGAGTTTCCCAAGGAGATGAACTGTGTGTGTTAGTACTGCATGCCGGTGGTACACAGTTAAGCTGTCATAGCTGATATTGTACATAGTGCCACATTCTGGTACCAAAAGAAGATAAGGTTAGTGTAAAGTCTTTACCATGTAAATACCAGCACTCTGAGCTATCAAGCCTGTTTAAACAACGTCAAAGGTCATACTATATTTAGATGAAAATATGTAACAAAAACCAACACTGACACCTTTACCCATAAACAATTTGGGCTTTGCTTTGAAAAGCATGAATAAAACTAATCCACATCACTTAAGTCATATTTCATGACACAAACCAGGGCTTTTGAAAACTCAAGTAGGGCTGTAACCAGATGCATATAATGTCTAAAGGCAGAGGTTTCAGGGTTGGTCTTTCTGAACAGAAAGTGATGGATATAAAGAGCATAATTATTATGGAAGTCTTTTCTCCTCTGTGCTCGCAGAGGTACTTTAAAGCACATGATAGCACATCTGATGCAGTGCTGAAGAGCCCTTATCTTGTGGGGGATGTGCGGGCGTATCAAGAGCAAATATAAGTTTATATATTAGTAATCTGGCTCTTTCGCCTAATGTACATCTTCTGTCCGCTAATGAGGGTCTGGGTATAAATGAGGACCTCTCAAACTCCCAAGAGCATCATTGGGTGGCCAATGGGTTCATCTCATCTATCTCTCAGCGGATCCATTCTTCCATCTCGTTCACATTCTCTCTCTCGATCTCTTTGATGAGACCTTGTTGGCTTTCTTTCTGCCGCGGCTGCTTGGTTCTTGCCCTTAGTGTGAGTGTGATCAATGGTTGCTTGTGATAGATGCTAATCTGCTGGTCTTATCTGCCCTGCGGCCATCTTTCTACCCAGCAACATCACAAGGCCTTGAACAGTTTCTACCCAGACCAAACACAATGTTTTTTAAGTGAATTTTCCTGTATATCAGGCGTGCCAAGTTAAACATAGTCCAACTTTGAATGAATGTGAAACCAGAATGTGAAAACTTTGCTCAAAACCCTTGTATTTGACTATTTAGTTTAATTCTTTAGAGCTGTTTTCGTACATGACAATGTTGCTCATGTGAACGCCCTCTCAATAAAGTCAGATGAAGCCAAAAAAAAAGAGTTATTCTTATTAGTTATTAGATTAACTAGTTGTACTCAAAATATGTAGTTTTACATAATACGTATTTAGATCTTGTATATTCCTACAACATGTTTGTCAATGGATGGATGGATCTACAAAAGACAGACAGATTTACAGACAGAATGGATGGATGGATGGATGGATGGATGGATGGATGGGTGGGTGGATGGATGGAAGGAAGGGTGGATGGATCTACAAAAGACAGACAGATTTACAGACAGAATGGATGGATGGATGGATGGATGGGTGGGTGTGTGGGTGGATGGAAGGAAGGAAGGAAGGAAGGAAGGAAGGAAGGAAGGAAGGAAGGAAGGAAGGAAGGAAGGAAGGAAGGAAGGAAGGGTGGATGGATGGATGGAAGGAAGGAAGGAAGGAAGGAAGGAAGGAAGGAAGGAAGGAAGGAAGGGTGGATGGATGGATGGATGGATGGATGGATGGAAGGAAGGAAGGAAGGAAGGAAGGAAGGAAGGAAGGAAGGAAGGGTGGATGGATGGATGGATGGATGGATGGATGGATGGATGGATGGATGGATGGATGGATGGATGGACGGATGGATGGACGGACGGATGGATGGATGGATGGATGGATGGATGGATGGATGGATGGATGGATGGATGGATGTGTGGGTGGATGGAGTAAAATAGACGTATGTTTATTTGTGCGTAAGGAACTGTGATTCTGTTGATTTGTGCTTATATGTGAAAGTGCAATAATTCTGATGAAATTAAAAAATATATTTCTCAAATGACAACAATCGCTGTGATTATAATTTTGAGCATAATAATCGTCATTATCAATGTAACCATTATGCAGCATCATGAACATGTGACGTTGTAAATTTGACATCCTTCGACTAAAACTAGATTAAAATGTCCCGACATTTAGTCGACAAAAACTTGACCAAACAACACAAAACAAGGTTGACTACATATGATTAAAAACTAAAAAGTACATTTTACCAATAAAAAGCTGACAACATGAACACTAGAACAAACCCTCGCATTAGCAGAGGATGCTGCGTGATGGACAGGGTTTGGGATTTTAGCAGCGAGGGTGGAATATAAACTAAACTGATGATCGGCCTTCATGTGTTTGAGCTGGGCTGGGGCTGATGGGTATTGATTATTTCCGTGCTATTGCCCTTTATCAGGCGCCTGTGAATGTGCAACGCTGTCACCTTTAACCTTCACCCGCTAATTGATTTCTCATCCTCCTTTCCACTCCTGTGCAATTTTTTTCTTGTGTTTCACACACGATTAGAGTGACGCGACGGCTCTGACAACACGCATTTATACTCAGGAAGGGCTTTCTCCTTTAGCTCACCTCAAATTTCCCACTAATTCATCAAGCCGAAGGGCTGATAGCGCTCGCACCTTCCCTACTAATGCGACTAACAAACTGCACTCTATTTGTCTCACAAACTGGACTACCTCGGTTATTTCACTTGCTTAGTCTCTCCTTTTTTCACTCCTTTTTGTCTCTTTCATTAAAAAAGTCAAATACAATCCAAAGGATGCAATCAATGCAGCTGTCTCAGATCAATTTCCTGATCGGCTCACTGCCTGCCTGCTGGCTTTTCTCGTAGCCTCAGTCGTGAGGCGTAGGCTGGATCACAGCTTGGAGGCGATCGGCATGCTGAAACAGAAAAAGGCCCACTAGGGAGCCTGGCCACAGGGGTCATGAGGTTGCTGTCCAGAGGTCAATCAGAAGCCATATCACTGACCCTAGAGGTCAAATCTGCAACACCCTTGCCACTATAATTCGGGACACTAGTCTAGAGAGACTTCAAAGCAAAATGGAGAGGTAATGATGCCAATTTCCACATTTGCCTTCCAGTATTGACTGCATTTCTCACCTGGGCTGATGCAAGGCCTGAAATATTGACTTAATGGTATGCAATATCAGAAATTGAAAATATAAGTGAGAAAATATAAGTGGAAAATCTGTGAATTTCTGTCAGACGAACTAAAAAAAAAGATGTCACTGAAACACACGCTGTCTCAAGGGATTTCACACTAAAAATATGACCTAACAATGTGGCAGCGAGAAGTGAATGCAACCAAGAAAATGAGCCCTGGGCTGTGATAAATAATTACCAGTTAAAACAACATTACGGAAACAGCAGGAGTTTTGCAAAAGGAAAGAATGGAGATGTCACATACATGCTAATGTGGTGCGACAGGGAGACGATTTAAAGGTTTAAAATATACATAATACCTCTACCAGCAACAAACATACCATGCTTTTAAAAGACAAATCAAAGAGATGAGAATGCCAAGTCTTTGAAACATGGGCCAAATAAATGAAGATACATACATTCATCTCATTAAATATACTATTACATTAATATACTTTAATATTAATGTAATAGTAATACATGTATTATTATTATTATTGTTATCATGATTAATATTGTTGTTGATATTGCTAATTTATATTGTTATGGATATACATTTCTCTTCTGCTCAGCCATAAAATCAACTATAAATATTCCAAGTTACAGAAAAGAATGTCATCTGATTAGATATGCATTTTCTGTTTTTCTCATTTTAAATATCATGATAATAATATAATATATAATAACGTAATAATGGTAATAACAAAAAAAACGTTATATTTCATAATATACTACTACTACTACAACTAATAATAATAAAAATAACAATAATAAATAATAATAATAATAATACAAATGATAAATTCAAATAATAATAATATAATTCAAATTGTATTGTTATTGTTTTTATTATTATTATTAAATTATTGTAAAGGATACACATTAATTTCTCTTCTAAAGTTACAGAAAACTGCTCAGCCATAAAATCAACTATTCCAACTTATAGATAGAATGTGCCATCTGTTAAGATATCTATATGTTTTCTGGACATCTCTTCCTGGAAATATCACAGATGGGGTATTTGATGGAAAGGCAGCAGACCGGGCTGTGAAGGTGCCAGGCTGGCTGGCTGGTTAGTGACAGGTCAAAAGTGTCACCCACACAAATAGACTAAACAAAAGTGCTGAAAGCTAAAGATTATTCAGGGAACTTACACTCTAAAAACTGCTGGGTTAAAAACAACGCAAGTTGGGTTGAAAATGGACAAACCCAGAAATTGGGTTGTTTGAATGGGTCCATTCAGTGGGTTCAAATAACCCAATTTCTGGGTTTGTCCTTTTTCAACCCAACTTGGGTTGTTTTTAACCCAGCAGTTTTTAGAGTGTAGTTTCCTCCACAACACGTGCAAGGATCCAACACCTTCAAGCTCCCTCTGGGAGAGTCAGAGGTTAGTGAACACACACACCCGTAAACTCGTATGCAGATACACCACCAACGAAACATGTCTTCAAACATTGCATCTATGCCCAGAGGGACCTGCGATGACAGGCAGTTGTCAGCGTTGAACAGTGATGCAGACAGGAAGTGTGGAAGAGCCATGCTTCAGTGCTCTGTGCCGCAATTAAAAACCCCTACATGCAATTAATACAGTCTGTAGAGTGTAACCGATTAAACGCTTTACAGCATTGCAGGTTATCTACACCATTACAGGGCATATGTTTACAATGCCTAGCTGAGCAGCCTTTTCTGTCCAGCAATACCTGCCAAATTCATAAGCTGTATATTTACTGCATAATCAAAATGAGAGCGTAATCTGCATAAATGCAGTTTCTCAGAGAGAGAGAGAGAGAGAGCGAGAGAGAGAGAGAGAGAGAGAGAGAGAGAGAGAGAGAGAGAAAGAGAGAGAGAGAGAGAGAGAGAGAGAGAGAGAGAGAGAGAGAGAGAGAGAGAGAGAGAGAGAGAGAGAGAGCGAGCTTGTGCTTTTTTAAATACTCCCCCCTTGAGGATACAGTAATATGCATGGGCTAAGATCAGTCCTGTCAGAGTTTGGAATAGGACACGGTTTTTTTAGGACAGCTTAAAATGAGCACTGTTGGAGAGCGGCAGGATTTATCTGGTGTAAATCGCCACTACATGGGTTTATATCATATTTATTGTCTCAGATCTTAGACATGCAAATGACGAGGGAAGTTGAGGACACACGCCGTGGATTATTTCATAATGTTTTCCGAATGATGAAACCAATCCGTCATCTTTAGTAGAAAGAAGACAGAATCTCTTCCTGTTTCTCCCTCTGACTAATCTAACCCGGTGTGTATTAAACGTCTGGCTTTTCCACTGAATACAGAGAGTTCTGACACCCTTATCTAGCTTAAAAGTGAAGTTAATTCTATATCGCTATATTGCAAATCCCAAAATCCAGCTTTTCACTGCCTTTTCATCTACTTTTTAAGATAAGTTGGTTGCAATAGTAGTTAGATAATGTTGAACTGATACTTTCCAGCACTGAATAAAGTACACTTTGTGAAAAGAATAGTTGCAATGCATTCTGGGATTGTTTGCATTGTTCTGGGTATTTAAAAATAAATAAATTAATACTTTTATTAAGCAGAGTACTCATCAAATTGATGAAAGACTTTTGGTAACACGTTTAAAGCCATTGTGTATAATGCATTAAAAGGGCATTTATAATCTATTATATATTTTCATAAATAATTGTAACCAGTTAAAATGTGTTTTAATGCATTATACTTTTATTCAATGTGTGTTTAATAAATGGATAAGTATTATAATGCATTATAACTGTGGTTACAGATATTCATGAGGACATGCAATGCAGTATAAGGTGCATTACAAGGTATAATTAATGCATTAAAATACTTTTATAATGCATTATACATAAGAGCTTTAAGTAAAGTGTTTCTAAGACTTTCAAAAACAATTAAAACATGAACGGTATGGTGTGCATGAAGGATATGCGAGATCCTGCTTAGCCTGGGAAGATATTACAAAGCTGAAAAGGAAGAAAAATCTCTTTAATATCTCAATTGCATGAATCATAAGCATCTCAGATTTTTAGATTAGAAATTCTTGCCGAAATCTTCCAAGAGCTGGAAATAACTGAGATTTCCCCTGATGATAAAGATGAGTAATAAAATGTTCCTTTAGGTTTCCTTTAAGTAATGTTGCTGGGCAGCTCAATATAAGAGAGCAGAGAGATCCTTTGTTAAAGGGATAGTTCACCCAAAAATGAAAATGTGATGTTTATCTGCTGACCCCCAGTGCATCCAACATGTCGGTGTGTTTGTTTCTTCAGTAGAACACAAATGAAGATTTTTACCTCCAACTCCAATAATAACATAAATACTGTTAGGTTTCTCACAGAAGCCGATCGGTTCGTGTCTTAAGACATCAATGTGTCGTCACGAGCAGCAGGGTTTTTGTGCATGTGGTCTAAGCATGTTTTTTTGTTTGTTTTGCTCTCGTAGAATTGTTAACTATTCACATGATTATATGACTGGCACACAGCACAACAGTTGAGTTAAAAATCTTTATTTGTGTTCTCCTGAAGAAACAAACACACCTACATCTTGGATGCACTGGGCATCAGCAGATAAACATCACATTTTTATTTTTGGGTGAACTAACCCTTTAAGCTAAAAAAATTACAACAAAAACAGTTTGAGTAGCTCTGAAAGTACTCCCAAACTTTCAATTAAATGTATCCCATCCAAGATACATATAACAAAGGAGAAAATAAAAGCACCAAAGACCAATTGTGGATTGTATGAAAACTACCACCCTGCAGAGAACGGTTTCTTTCTACCCTCCTTAAAATGGAGCAGAACGCCCTTGCTTCCCTCTGAAAAAAAACATGTTCTTTCTTTTATTCAAGCTGTCTGTCTGTCGGTCTGTCTGTCTGGCTATCACTGAAGTGCTCCATCAGCATCAGATATAGTCGTTCCACTTGTTTTCCTTGACAAAAATAACATATCTGGAAATTACTTCTCGGTCACATGTACTCCTCATTGTGCCTTTAGTTAAATACAGCTCTTGAAAGAAAAACAAAGCGAGTGGTATAAAATTCAAGGCAAAAGTGCGAGTATTTATTTTATGCTATTTATGAACACTTTTAAGGGTAAAATGACTGTAGGCTTTGTGAATCCACAGGGCTTCAAAGCCAAAACCCAGTGGTTTCTGCTGACAATATAGAGTTGTTCTAGCTGACTGACTGGGCCACACAGCACAAAACCATTGTGGGGGGGGGGGGAAAAATCGGTTCCAAATCCTTCAAATCTTCTCATTTACTATATGGGCATTGCAGCATTTCAGTGTCTCTGTAGTGTGATCACGCTGTCCTCACAGAGGTCACTCGTGTGCTGGGCTAGATAATGACCTTTTGTAATTCTTCTCAGTTAAGGACATCCAGAGCATCCAACACTTCAAAAAGCCTCTGAACCTCCAATACCTGCATTTTCAATGTCAGTTTTAACAGTGAAACCCATGGTTACTGCTCTGCATATCTGAATTAATGAGCTGGACTAGAATAGTCACTCATTGCTTCTGTATGTAGACGGATACTTCATCTTAAAATCAAACCTGTCTGACTTTCTTTGTTCTGTACTTGAGTAGGCACTTATTTTGAATAAGTAATTACTTCACGGCCACTAAAGAAGTACACTTTATTGCCAAAAGTTTTGGGATGCCCCAACTTTTATGACATGCCATTCTTAATCCTTAGGATTTAATATGGAGTTGGCCAAGCCTTTGCAGCTCTAACAGCTTCAGCTCTTCCGGGAAGGTTTTCCACAAGGTTTAGGAGTGTGTTTATGGGAATTTTTGACCAATTTTCTAGAAGCATATTTGTGAGGTCAGGACTCTGTGTAGGCCAGTCAAGTTCCTCCACACCAAACTCGCTCATTTTTTGTCTTAATGGAACAACGCTTTGTGTACTAGAGCGCAGTCATGTAAGGACAGGAAGGGGTCTGTTCCCACAAAGAAAAGAAAACTGTTCCCACAAAGTTGGGAGTGTGAAATTGTCCAAAATGTCTTGGTATGCTGAAGTATTAACAGTTCCTTTGCCTGGAACTAAGGGGCCAAGCCCAACCGTTGAAGAACAAACCCACACCATAACCCCCCCTCCACCTAACTTTTCACTTGGCTCAATTGACTCGTCCACGGGATTGCCAGACAGAGAAGCATGAATGGTCAGTGTGGCACGATTTAAAACAGTGTTGGTGTGCTTGAGACCACTGCATCCCACGCTTTGCATCGCACTTGGTGATGTAAGGCTTGGATGAGAAGCTCTCTACACACTGTTCTGAGCTAATCTGAAGCCCACACAAGTGAGGAGGCCAAGTTTGGTAGTCTGCATGCCCAGGTGCTTGATTTTATACACCTGTGCCCATGGAAGTGATTGGAACACCTGAATTCAATGATTTGGAGGGGTGTCCCATTGCTTGCCAATACTTTTGACAATACAGTGTATGTTCTATAAGTTATAGTAGCTCGATTCCCCCATGCTGCCATTACCATGTGACCTATTAGTGTCAGTTACATTGCTTCACTGTCACTGATGAATACTCTCCCATAGCCTCATGGGATAGTAAAGGGTCCATCATATGCACACTTCAGAATCTTGATTGAAGTAGTAGGTCATCTACTATATACTAGAGAAGTACGCATTTTCGGAAACAGCCTCAGTGTTGTTATGTTCAAACAATGAAAGTAATTTTGGGTCAGTGTTGCTCTGGACCCCATTGACTTTTATTGACAAAAACTGTTGAGACATTCTTTGAAGAAGGAATGCCATACAGGTTTTTAATTATATTAGGGTGAATAAATGACAGAAGTTTTATTTTTAAGAGGAAATTAAAGAGAAACAATAATGCAGAAGTGAATGGCCAGTGCAGAGTCTTAACCCTGACACAACCAATCACAGCCTCCAAAACATCTGAATCACACCCACACGCATGCAGAGAAATGAAATGGAATGGTACTTACGAGATGGGCCCACTATAATGGAGATGAGGATGGAGAGAGAGAGACAAAAAAACGGATAAAATTAAAATGAGTGGACTGGAAAGTTGAATTTTGTTTTTTGAACATGAAAGAAAAAAATATTCAGAGTGATTAATGAAACAAGTGGGATGAAACAACAATGGGCGGCAGTCACAGGAAGAAGAGGAGATGAGGAGGAGGTGATGAGAGAAACTGTAAATTAATGTTTCGTTCATGTCATGTTGAAATTACCATAATTAAAAGATAACTCTGAGCCGTTGACATCCTCGGACTCACAAAAATATTTGTTCCTATGACAACACTCATTACATGGTTTATAAAACACTTTTATTGGTTAAAGTATTTAAATCTATTAATATTATACTCAATAAAATACTTAAATATAGCCAAGCACTGAAGGTGCATAGACATCTATCGCATCTGTTGGCATTTTATTATTGCGCTTCCGTTTCCTCTTTTTCTTTCGCTCCAGTCTATGGCAGCCCATAAAACCGCTTGGGGGAAAGTTATGAAATTGGCACGCTGATAGAGGACAGTCTTGGAATTAACTATACCAATTTTGGAGTCTCTAACTCAATCCCACTAGCTCCACCAACTGTCCAAATTTGCACTTATGTTTGTGCTAATAACTTTTTCTGTAGTGCCAAACTACTTTTCCAAACTCCTCCTAAACAGTTAAACCGTTTTGCATGAATATTTAACCAGATACTCTTCAGACAATGACAACAAAAAGTTATGGATTTGAAGTCGATTCATCAGTGTTTTTGAATAACACCAAACTAATTTTACGTAGCGCTTGTGAAAAACAGACAGAAGGCTGTATCTCAGCAGCGCTTTAACACATTTGGACCAAACTTGGTACAGATCATCACAAATGAATGGAGGAGGCATTTATATAGTGCTTTCATATGTACTACTGTACACCCAAAGCGCTTTACACTCATGTCAGGGATCTCTCCTCAACCACCACCAGTGTGCAGCTCCACTTGGATAATGCGACGGAAGCCACATACCAGTGATAGGTGGAGAGGAGAGAGGATGATGAAGCCAATTCAGTGGATGGGGATTATTAGGAGCCCATGATTGGTAAGGGCCAATGGAGGGAATTTGGCCAGGGGTTACACCCCTACTCTTTTTGGAAGTGCCATGGGATTTTTAATGACCATAGAGAGTCAGGACCTCGATTTAACGTCTCATCCGAAGGACGATCACAAGCATGACCGGAGGCCCCATGCTGCGTTTCAGTGCAGCGTCACCTAATGGTCCAGAGATATGAAAAAGTATCAAAAGTGGTGTCATTAGATTTGGGGCGAGTCGAATTATATCCCATTTCTGGGAGTTGGCCATCTTGCATTTTGTAGTAAAATGCTGTATTTCATGAACGCAGTAGCGTATCGTAATGAAACTCGGTATGTGTCATCAGCACAATGATGCTTGAAGGAGCCTGAGAAGCCAGTGTCAACTAGTGGTAAAATCAAATATTCACATGCTTGTAACTTTTGGTTTTGATTTGGTTGACAGGGGTCATATCCTTAGATTCCTGAATCAATCATTCTTGCTTTTGCCTTATGGTTTGTTCAATTTTGTGGTTTACAAACCACTTCCATGAATATCTACGAAACCATTAGTCCGATGGAGACAAAACCACCATAGGAAAATCAAAATCATAGTGGGTTGCTGAATTGTTTTAGGCCAAATGTCAAAGTTTTCATAGTAAGTGGCAAAAAAAAAAACAATCAAAGTCAGAAGTGGATTACTTTGTATATGCTAATAAGTACAAACGTCTATGAGTCTTTAACAAAATTAGATATTTTCCCCAAATTTGACACGCTTATGTATGGGGGCACTCTAAGTCTGAGGACACTGAGGAAAACAGTGGGACTGCAGCATTTAGTGATGCTATAATTGAACAAAACATGAAATTGGTTTTATTCAACTCAATATATTTTATGGGTTTTCAAACTTTTTGCTTAAAATTGTCTTCACATTATCTTTACTAATTTTTACAGTTGGTCTTCTGCTAGTTTCCTTGTTTGCTACTATTGAGCATGGCCCGATAATTGTTGCTTGCAACTATATTTTAGCTTTTGTTTTTATTTCAAAGTGCACACTAAGCAACAGTACTGATTAAATTACATATTATCAAATTACATGTTATCAAAACACTTCGCCAGTTGCACTTTTATGGCCCCAAACACATAGATCGTACATGTGTGTATGTATGCGCATATTTGTGTATATGTCCGTGTATGTGTGTTGTGGACATATGCTATCTCAATGATTACAGCACATTCAGTATTATGTTGTACTTATTGATCTGCACTTTACATATATTTACAGTGATCTGCATTGGGAGCTGGTCTCTGTTTTTGTGTATGTGTATATGTGTATATGTATGTATGTGTATGTATGTGTATGTATATGTGTATGTGGGTGTGTGTGTGTATGTATGTATGTGTGTGTATATGTATGTATATACATATATATACATATGTATATGTATGTATATACATATGTGTGTGTGTGTGTGTGTGTGTATATATGTGTATTTATTACATGCATATTTCATTTTATATAAACTGTTTTTTTGCACTTCTGGTTGGATGCTAACTACATTTCATTGGCTCTGTACTTGTACTCTGCTCAATGACAATAAAGTTGAATCATCAATCATCGAATCATCATATAAGCAAAGGCAGCCATTTAGGTTGATTCCACGTGATACAAGAATAATCAAATTGGAGAAGTCAGAACTTATAAAAAACAAAAACAACTTGTAATTCAGAGTTAAAAATCTGAAAACTCATATCTATGCTAATTCCAACATGACGTGAACAGGACCGTGTTTCAAAACATGTAGATGCCTTCTGTCTGACAGTGAAGCCTACAATGTTTCTACACCGCTCCACTAATAATAGTTCAGTTTCACACACACGTTGAATCATCTTCAATCAGCTGTCTGGTGAAATCATTCACAGTAGGTCCGCTGCTATAAACATCTATTAAGCGTGTGGAATATTCTTAATGTATGCATGTGCCCAAGCACACAGTCATGTTTTATGAAGCAAGATGTTCCTCTAACCAGATGGAATTATGTTAATTGCATCTGGCAGCTTTAAATAAATGGCTGTTGCCATACTTCACTCCTGTAATCAGCAAAATGCAAGGCCAGCACGTGTGTGTGTGTGTGAGTGTGTGTGCTTGCTCCGGTTAATAACATTCAGACTTGGTTGAGTGTGTGTGAGAAAGATGCTAAAGTCAGAGGGAAGAATATAATAGAATTATTGTCAAATCCGTCAGATGTGCTGCTGTGTGTGTGTTTGAGAGAGAGTTACTGAGCTAAGCAGCATTTGTGCATCTGCACAGTTGTTGTAACTCACCGTGGACCTGAAGTGTTCCGGATGCTTCGGCTTTGCCCACGCTGTTCTCAGATAAACAGGTGTACGAGCCTTCATCTTCAGCCTTCACCTGAGTAAGACGCAGACCGCTGTCGGCACGAATCTCAAACCTGCCAGGAAACATATGCACACACATACACGCACGCACGCACACACACACACACACACACACACCAGAGTAACTCTGTAATTTTACTCTCCCCGTTCTCTGCCAGCTGTATCAGCTAAGTTTTGCTACAGTGGATTTTAATGCTGTAACGCTCCAGCGTGATTAACATCTGCTGCTAACAGTGTTCAATGACTTTTCAACAATTTCAAACATATTTTTGCAGCATTTGCCACAATAATTAATTGTGAAACAATATACAAAATATTTCAGTAAGGATTTAATACATTTTTAATAATAATAGTGAAATTGTACTACTATCACTAGGCAAGGCAAGGCAAGTTTATTTATATAGCACATTTTCATACACAATGGCAATTCAAAGTGCTTTACATAGAAATTAATTAAAATAGGGATAACAAATGCATAAGAAAAAGAATACAATGTGTAAAAATAAAAATAGAAACAGTTGTAAAGAGAATAAAAAATATATAAAAAAAATATATTTTTTTAAAAACCACTACTACTATCACTACTACTACTACTATTAAATATAGAACTGTATGTTTAATAATTAAAGTATTTATGCGTGTATGTTTAATCATATATGTATGCATGCATGTATTTATATTTTTAATACATCAAAATTATGTATTATTTTTAAATGTTTACTATTGTTGCTAAAAAAAATCTGATTATTTTTATTAATTAAAATATATTATAATACAAAATAATTTTTTAAAAATAATTAAAATAATTTATTTTTAATGTATTTTATCATTTGAATTGAATTTAATTGAATTTAATTGAATTGAATTTAATTTAATTGAATTTAATTTAATCATTATTTCATTTCATTTTATTTCAGTTAATTTTATTTCATTTCATTTGACTTTATTGCATTTAAGCCTCACCTTCCCCGAGGCAGTTCTCCTTCCTCTTTCTTCCAGCGTATGGTGGGAGTGGGATCTCCCTGAACCTCACACTGGAAATCCACGGTGTCATCAGCGAGGACCACCTGATTCACAGGTCTGCGTACAAACATGGGCCGCTCTACAGGAGAAAGAGATTCCCAAAGAAATCAGTGTAAGAGAGGGAGAAAGAGAGAGAGAGAAAATGAAAGAGAGAGTAGAACTACAAACCTACCAAACACTACAAGCTCAGCAGGGTCGCTGTCCTTCTCTCCAACCATATTAGTGCCGACACACACATACATTCCTGCATCGCCCTTCCGTGTGTTAGAGATCATGAGCTTCCCTCCACGGATCTGTAAGAAAAAGAACACTAAGATCTGTCAGGGGCTAGCATTTATAAAACATCTAACGGAAAAAGACACTAAAAACTGAGATAGTCCCCACTGGAAGTCAAACATGCTGTGATGTTTTATGAACACGGTTTCTGGGCTCTGGAAAACCATAAATACTAAAGCAAAGCCAGTTGGGTTGTTTATGAAACACTTGACAGAGACAGAGAGGACGGCCAAACTGATACATTTAGTAAAAGTGCTGTAATAGCCCATTTAGACAAGTGTCTGATAACAGAGAGAGAGAGAGAGAGAGAGAGAGAGAGAGAGAGAGAGAGAGAGAGAGAGAGAGAGAGAGAGAGAGAGAGAAATAAAAGGTCAGTGTTGTAATTATGAGAGAACAGCGAGAGTGAAGAAAAAAAGATGAATTCCTTTTTGTTGTTAGCTGTTTGTGTGAGTTTTTAAGGTAATGTCCTCTGTGAACCTGTTTTACAAAATGTTCACAAATGCATATGCTTTTATTTAATAAATCAATTTGTTTGAATGCTTTGGCAATATTACATGGAAAACCATATAAGAAAATAAACAAATGTATACAAACAGACCTGATAAAAGTATATATACACACACACGCATACATATCCAAATACACACATGCAAGAAAAACTTGATCTCTATTTGCACTTTGAATATGGAGTACTTTGATTATGGTTATTGTTTACATTTAATATCAATGATCATTTTGTGGGAAGGAGTTTATTAGGTCAAAATAAGCTCATGTGCTGATCTAAGGTCTTAAAACACAATCATACAGGAAAGAAGCCATTCATTGAGTTTTTGGCAAAACCTTAACAGTGCTTCTTTCTTTTACTGCATATGATAATTCATACTCAGAAAGTGGAACTGAAATTATATTCATTACAAGATTTTTTTCAAATACACCTGCAAACAATTTTTCTAGTCATCATTGAGGATTTCTGTAAAAATCTTGTTCTCGTGATCCCAATCTTATGTCTCATTTCGTGGGATAAGTGTCTCATCACACCCCTTTGAAATTGTATTACAATCTAAAATAACTGTTTGAATATGTTTTAAACTGTAATTTATTCCTGTGATCAAAGCTGAATTGCTCCAGTCTTCAGTGTCACATGATCCTTCAGAAAGCATTGATGATTTGCTGCTCAAGAAACATTTATGATTCTTATCAATGCTGAAACGGTTGTGAATAGAAAGCATTGGCGTCGGAGCCATTGTGTGTGTTTGGGACAAGACCCCACCCACTTTTTACGACCAATGATATTGGACCCACTCACTTTTATCGTCTCTAATTCAGCACATGTCTGTTTACCTACCCCTAACTGAGAAACACTTATTATTAAACACACGTTAGATGCTTTATTTCCACTTTTTTAATATTTTCTCAATTTTTATTGAAAATAAATGCCTTTCCGATATAACATGTGATGGGAAAAGGGAGTAGAGCGAGTTTGGCAAAAGGCGGATTCAAACCTCTGATCGATTTGTGTCAAAACTTGATGACATGGGTCTTACCCCTACTCTATAGACAGATGCTGTGTCCCAATTCGCCTACTTATACTACGTCCTAAAAGTATGTTCTTTTTGTGAAGAAAAAGTATATACTTTTGAGTGTGTAGCAGAAAAGTATGCAAGGTTCGGGACTACTTCGTCATCTTTAACGGATTCTGTTGCTTAGTTACGTCACCGTTTACCTGCCCTGTCAATCATCCTCAGATTCGTCACAGTTAAAATCCTCCACATTCAGATTAATCTCCTGCCGTATCGGAGAGAAATGTAGTCGCATGTTGATCTGCCATGTGTGTGTCTTTAATGCAGAGACTCTCCTCATGTGATTGCAGTTTGAATATAATGATGCATTTAAAAGTTAATGGCCAAACATATCATTACAAAAGTTCTCAAAGCTGCTGCAGGTGAAATATTATGTGGACAACACTGAATAAATATATTTTTGTGAGGTTAAATACTGATAGTTGGTCACTCAAACCCCTTTATCTAAACATCTCTACCTAACCGTCGGACTTGCACATCTGTTACGGACATGTTTTATCCACGTTTGTAGTTCTAATCAAATCCTCTTCTAACTCGCAATGGGTTGTGGGTAATATCAGCCGTTAAGAGCGTGCATCAATCCGCACTTCGTATTCTGAACGTAAATAGTAAACCATCCGGGTATCTTTGGATTACTCTTTTCAGCATACTATGATTTGGGACATACTAATTCTATTTTCGAATACCATTTAGTATGGAGAGTATGCGAATTGGGACACACGGAGCGTAAATAGCTCAGTGATTTCCGTAATTTTGTCTGGCTCAATCAATCGTTTAGTAAACAGCGGTATATTTGTATTTAATGTAAATATGGCATCTAACGTTTACATTTACATTTATGCATTTGGCACAAGCTTTTATCCGAAGCGACTTATCGTCAGTTCTGGCTTTCCCTGGGAATCGAACCCATGACCTTGGCGTTGCTAGCGCCACGCTCTCTTGGTTGAGCTACAGGAAACCAGTACTCCAGTTACTCTAGTAAAAAAAAATTCTGAGAGAGAGGACCACCCACTTTTTATTTGCTTCCGACGCCCATGATCGAAAGTATGAACGAACTAGTGCTGCAACGACGCGTCGACGTCATCGATGACGTCGACTACGGAAATACGTCGACGTTCGTGAAATGCGTCGACGCGTCGTGTCAGACGTTCATCTCGCGTAATGTTGGCTTCTGCTCCTGGTTCTATCACAAAAACCAAGACCGCGAATATCAAAAGTATGGGAATACTTTAAACAGAGGCCAAACAGTGTTTCCCACACATAGACTAATTTGTGGCGGACTGCCACATAATCAATAACGGCCGCCACATTCGTCATTCATTCATTTTTACGCTTTTTAATAGACCCACGCATATTCGTTTAGCGAATTTCCTTAAGTTCTCTCTCCGCCTTTTTGCGCGTCTCTTACTCACTCACTCACACACACACGCGTTGCATTCGACCGTAAAACAAGGCAGCGCGCGGTCACGGCGCTCATATATTTCTAAACAAACCAGCGCGGTGTCAATCAATACAGACCAGTGTTTCCCAACCGGGATCCCGAGCAAAAGTTGCGGGGACGCACTTAAACTTCGGTTCATCTCGCATCTGATGACGCATCTTTAATATGGGTTGTAACTTGAAAATAATGCTGTATGTATGTTTCTGTAGATGGATACACGTGCTGACTCCTCAGGTATGCACTACAACAACAGCGATAATAAAAGAAAAACGTGGGCAAAACGGTCTCTCTTTGTAAACTTTATAAAAACGCATGCGAGTGCTGCCGTACGTCCGAATATGAGCAGTCATTTTCACAGTCATCACCCCCGTGTAGCCAGGAGACTCGAATGAGAAGATCTGTCTCTGTGCACTCGTCCCAAAGCGCGCAAATATTGAGTTATCTTTCAAATCCTGTGCTTAAACGGACAAACTCACAAAAAGTATGTCAAAATGTCATAGCCTTCTCTATGCCTTAAGTGAACTTTATACAGAAAATACGACGACTATCTGTGGGTCTTAAAGGGGCAGTAGCCTTCACTGCTGTCTGTTTAATGTAAAACAAAAGATAAAGACATCACTCACTGCTCCTGACTGCTTTTGTAAGTTTAATAAGTATTATTTTTTAAATTTTAAACGGTTAAATGTGTGGTTATTTTACTTTTGATTACTTCATTCCATTTCTCTACCTAAAGACTAATGTTGGACCTACCTAAAAAGCATTGTTTATTTTATTCTCATCTTTGCTCAATAGTATTTATTTGTGCTGCTGCTTCTATTTAAGTTATCTGTTCTTATTTTCTTTATTTTCATTTGACAGTAGTCCTTTTTCCCCTGAACATAGCCAATACCGAACTGTACTGAAACGTGAACCTAAAACTGTGATACAAAGCGAACCGTGAACAGTCTGTACTGTTACACCTCTAGCGTAACTTATGTGAGGGGGTGCCACAGAATTTTGAAAAATTTCAAAGGGTAAAAAAATAAGTCGTTAGATTAGTCGACTAATCGAAAAAATAATCGTTAGATTAGTCGACAGAAAAAATAATCGTTAGTTGCAGCTCTAGAACGAACACATAAAAGAACATTCACCGTTATCCTCTCGTCCTTGTCGTTCACTTTGACGTTGTTCCTCTTCCAGGAGATGGTGGGTTCTGGATGGCCTCGTGGAGGAATACACTCCATCACAGCCGGCTCTCCTGCCGCCACCACCACGTCACTGGGAGTCTGTCGGAAATCATCCCGGAGAACTGAAGAAACGGAGAAAAGATGGGAATGATGAGCACAATAACTCCACAAACAGCTGCACTATTGTGCTATGCAGCAGCATTCGGGGATATTAGTTTCTTGCTATGAAATCACTTTGTTAGTTGGTTTTCCTGGTTTAATTTGTTTGCAATGCCTTGCCGTTCCCTCTCTCCCTCTGGTCTTAATTTGCTCACTGTCCATGTCGGACTAATAAATAATGCATTGTTTCCTCTAACACATGACTATGAATAATTAAATCAGTTAGACACTGGTTACTGATCCTGGCAAAAAATGTCACAAACAGAAAATGAAGGTGTGTGCAAAACACAAAAAAACACATGCAGTTACTAACACAAGCACAAATATCCTTCAATCGACCTTCCTTCACCTTTAGGGCTGATGATATCAGTTCTCCTCTCAATCTGGATTTCCATTTTATTGCCATTTATCAGATTCCATAGTGCCGGCACAGCCAATACTATAATCTGGCCAGTGCTCTATCAACTGCACGTTTCCAATTGGTGTTTGTGGCCCAGAGCGAAAGGTTTGCGTTCAGATAGAGTGTATGAAGTGGAAGGCTTTCGATATTGCGCTGGATCAGATCCAAAAGTGAACCAAACTACGGCTCTCTCACTCAGAACACAATATCCAGAGCTCAGACAGCAAATAAATCCACTGAAATAGGACCCTGTTTTAGTCTGTAAGGTGTGAGAGAAAGGGGATTTAAAGTTCCCCTTATAGCCAGAGGGAACAGACTGAACTCGAACACTGAAATAGGCAGCAGACACTAAATAGTGCCTGAAGTCCTGCTTGCAAAATCCTATTGTATCTTGATAAAACAGCAATTTCACCTTTTCTTTTTTTTCACGTGCTAATAATTGCTTGCTGCTTATTCACACAGAAACTTTCAGTCAGCTTCACAACAGGAGAAAATTGTTCCTCATTCCTGGTTGATTTATTATTCTAAATGAGGGAGCACATGTCAGCAGGTGGTAATTATCATAAGACACGCCCATCTCCATATAAGGGAATACAAAAACCACTGACAGCTCCGCATATTTATCCAAGGGTGCTCAAGGCCAATAGAAACACTAAGCATTTTTAATGGAACATTTTTGTGCAGAATCTATCCCAGATGTATATTTGACATCATTTTTGTCACTCTGAAATAAGAAAGACGTTTTCTAATAGACACTTTCTTATTTCAGAGTAACTCTAGCCTATAATAAAATGACCACCTTCCTAATATTGTGTTGGTCCCCATTTTGCTGTCAAAACAGCCCTGACCTGTCGAGGCATGAACTCTACTGGATCCCTGAAGGTGTGCTGTGGTATCTGGCACCAAGATGTTAGCAGCAGTTTAAGTCCTGTAAGTTGCGAGGTCGATGTCTCCATGGATGGGACTTGTTTGTTCAGCACATACCACTGATGCTTGATTGGACTGAAACCTGGGGAATTGAGGCCAAGTCCACACCTCAAACTTGTTGCAGCTCCAAGGTTTCCCAGCAGAACATTGCTCAAAGCATCCGCCAGCTTGCTTTCTTCCTATAGTGCATCCTGGGGCCATGTATTCCCCAGGTAAGCCACGCACACACACCCGGCCATCCACGTGATGTAAAAGAAAATGTGATTCCTCAGACCAGGCCACCTTCTTCCATTGCTCCGTGGTCCAGTTCTGATGCTCACGTGCCACTGTTGGTGATTTCGGCGGGGTCAGGGGGCAACATGGACACCCTGACTGGTCAGCGGCTATGCCGCCCCATACGCAACAATCTGAGATGCTCGGTGTATTCTGACACCTTTCTATCAGAACCAGCATTAACTTCTGGAGCAGTTTGAGCTCCAGTAGCTCGTCTGTTTGATCGGATCACACGGGCCAGCCTTCGCTCCCCACATGCATCAATGAGCCTTGGTCGCCCATGACCCTGTGGCCGGTTCTCCACTGTTCCTTCCTTGGAGCACTTTTGATAGATACTGACCTCTGCAGACCGGGAACAGCCCACAAGAGCTGCAGTTTTGGAGATGCTCTGACCCAGTCGTCTAGCCGTCACAATCTGGCCCTTGTCAAACTCGCTCAAATCCTTACGCTTGCCCATTTTTCCTGCTTCTAACACATAAATTTCGAGGCTAAAATGTTCACTTGCTGCTTAATATATTCCACCCACTAACAGGAGCCGTGATGAAGAGATCATCAGTGTTATTCACTTCACCTGTCAGTGGTCATAATGTTATGCCTGATCAGTCTATAGAGGTACACATACTTTCCAAAATAAGAATCTTATTTGCTTTCTCTCTGACAATGTCTCTCCTATCTGCCTCTTTTCTCATTCCGCTCTTTTCTCTTGACTGCCCTGAACCTTTCCAAATTCTGTAATCCACCCGAACTGACAGAGGTCTGATAACAGTCCGAAGGCAGTCATTTCTCTCTCTTCTCCTCCATCTCGCTCGTTCATGCTCTCTCTCACCCTCTATCTCAGCCTGACCACTTCACACATCTCCTCAAAATCATGCAATCTATAAAGTTTGGGAGCTGAAAGAACTTTGTTTCAGCTGAAAGTGTTACATAAACTTTTTGATCACGTCCTAACATTAAGCAGATTTCTGAAGCTACGGAGGTTGAGCTTTTACATCGTAATATGCACATCAAGCCCTAACGATGATTAATTAATTATAGAGACTAGAGATGATAGGGTAAAATGTTGCATGTTAAAACAGTCCAAGTGGTGGCATTGATAATCATCTTAAAACTGTTGGACTCAATAAAGCATTTGTGAATTAATTGAAAAGCAGTTTATCTCTGCAAAAATAATTCATATTAATCACTTAAAGCCACTAAAGTCAACACAAATAACATTTATTGTTTTAAAAAAAGATTGTGTGTGTTTATATATATATTTTAACAATTATATATCACTAATAAATGATTAAATGCAAAATTAATGGTAGTTATTAAGATTGATGTGGTTTGGAATTGGTAAAATGTGCTTAAAATATAATCAGAATATCAACTTGCATGATTAAGATGCACGCACTATATAAATATATGTTTATACACATACATTTATACATATCCACAATCATATAGCCTATACATGTATATTAATGCTGTCATATATTATATATATATATATATATATATATATATATATATATATATATATATAACAACACTTTTTCAGTCTCACTGTCCTTCAAATTATCCCATTATACATTAGCATTTCAAGATAAATGCGTATGAATGTTATTAATATGCACTTAAATGCAAGACATTAGTCATATCTGAAAAAATCTATCATTGTCATGCACATAATAGATCGACGGCACCGCAGTCAAGGTTTGCAGCTTGGGGACACCGGCTGTCCTTCAGCAGCGCAGGCGTGTCAGTGAGAGTTTGATGCTATCTCAAGGTCCCTAATACCTCTTGATGAGCAGAGGAGCCGGAGTGTTTCTGCAGCGGGTCCTCGAGATTAGAGTCACCAATCTTTAGAGGTGCTATGGATCGATATAATGCAAGACGTATTATAGCCGAAACAGAAAAGCCATGGACAAAAAACACCCCGACACCAGCTGGAATTAAATTAATTATGGGTAAGATATAATTGGTGCATAGGATGCGTTTACGTGGGCGTAAGTAAATCAACGTGTTCGCTTTTGACTTTAGGATGGATAATGTACAGCCATTACATCTAAATTACTGCGTTAATGTCGCTACAATGTCATCACGGCAGAGCGGGAGAGTTCACTTTGATGAATGAAGCTCTCAGGGCATGTGTGAATGATTATATATTGTTGATGAATCCAAAGCAGGACAACAGAACAGGCAGATATTAGTGTTAGCTATTTAGGCGCCCCTCTTTGCACCTTTAATGGATGTCTGTCAGCTGCTGCTGGTTTAATTTCCTTCCCTTCAAATGTATGCGATGGAGTGGCATCAGGCTTGAATATACATCACACTTCATGAGGATGTCACGGTGAATGATGGAGACATTCCTGCTTGACAAACATGAGTATAATTGGATGTCTACTGATGTCGCATTTTAGGGGAAAACCAATGCTGGTTGTGTCTATCTCATTTTAGTGAGATATTTAAAAATGTCTCGCAATTTGGATTTTTTTTGTCTATGATGGCAACAAAATAACAGCCAATATACTTGATCAAACATAATTTGAATCATATATATATATATATATATATATATATATATATATATATATATATATATATATATATATATATATATATATATATATATATATATATATATATATATATATATATATATATAAACCCTCTATATTATTTTTATTTAAATTAATACGTATTTATATATATATATATATATATATATATATATATATATATATATATATATATAAATGTATGTATACATTTATGTATACAAGTATGTATATATAGGAGGTTTATATATTTTAGTGCTGTCAAATCTATTAATCTCATCCAAAATAAAAGTTTGTGTTTACATAATAATACATGTGTGTGTATTTATTATATTGGTAACACTTTAGTATTTAGAACACATATTCACTATTAACTACGACTTTTGCCTCAATAAACTTCTAATTTACTGCATATTAATAGTTAGTAAGGTAGTTTTTATAGCATTTAAGTTTAGGTATTGAGTAGGATTAAGGGATGTAGAATAAAGTCATGCAGAATAAGGCATTAATAAGTGCTTTATAAGTACTAATATCCTATTAATATCCATGATAATAAGCAACTAGTTAATAGTTAATAACTGAACCTTAAATAAAGTGTTACCATTATATTTATAGATAAAATATTTATAGATAATTATAAATTAAAGATATCTACAGTATATACTTGCAAATATTTCTTAAATATATACATGTATGTGTGTGTATTTATAATACACAATACTTATACACAGTACACACACATTATGTAAACACATTTTTGAAACATTTTTTTTATGTAAAACATTTTTATTTTGGATGCGATTAGTCAATTTGACAGCACTATTTATTTATTTATTTATATATCCACCCTTATTTTACTCTAACCGTGGTAAAATAACTGCATGTTCTGCATGTCCCTTCGTGCCTTATTGCTTTATTAAATGTCACAACAACAGCAATAATGTTTCAAAGGGAATCTTAAATAGCTTGACAAGATTTCCGCCAGCAGGGTGCTGAGTGATAGTCAAATCTTTTCGGGCAAGCTTGAATCCCTGGCCCTACCTGCAGCTTTAATTAACCTCATGAACCGGTCCTGAAACACACTGTATGTGAGCTTTCAACTAATTAATTTCCACACACACGCACACTCACATGCATATAAACAGAATTTAAGAGTACAGTCCCGTGGGCTTATGGAAATCTAATGTTGCCCTGTCAAGCCAACAACAGATCCAGCTCCCCTGAGAGGAGCCCTCCAATCGGAGGGAAAATTAACTTCCTGCAAATATGGCTTACAGACGCTATAACTATTAGAGTTGCTTGCTGAGCCAATAAAAATGAAGCATCTTCTTCTGGTTGTCCCATCTTGACAATCAACACCTGAAGATAAAGTCCAAATGACTCTAACAGGTGGGAAAGGCTGTAATTTTAACCCAGTCCTAGGCCAGCTCTGACCAAGAGAGCTTCTATAAACCCTGATTAGACTGCCAATTACCCATAAACCCAGGGGATGAAGGATTAAGACTATGACCTTTGACCCCCACGTCGACCCCCTCTCTTTCTACTTCTCTCCATCTTTCTATCTCCTCTGAAAACAAAGTCGGTGTAATCCTACCCGTGAGCGCTGCAGTCTGCTTCAATTACGTCCCTCGGCTGCCACTATAGCCGCATTCTGTGGGGCATGGCTAATGAATCCCCCGACTCGCAACCTTTCCCCTCTCAAAAATCAATTCTTCGTCCCCGGTCCTTCATTAATTTTAAAGTCGGATCTCTGACATTGTAAGGTATCCCTTAAAACCCACCAGCATATGACTCTGCTGGGGGCTTTCACTTGCAACCAATGCAGCTGTCTATACAGTAATGAGTCTGTTTGTTTGAGTCACGGAGCGGCAGGTGGACGGCTTTACCAAATCAATTCACAAGTGGAGACGGGTCCTTCGGTGGTCTGTTTGAGGTCTGTTTCAGCATTACAACCGTTTGCATGTGCATTTAAAGTAGTTTGACAGCGCTAAACGTCTTGTCTGATACTTTTATTAAAGTTTACATAACACACAGAGTATCAGCCAGTCTCATGTTAATCTTGAGTACCTATAGAGTAGTATTGCATCATTCATATCTCCCAAGAGTGTTTAGTTTTATCATATTTAAAAAAGACATACGATTCTTGATTCTTTCCGAAAATAGCCAAACTCGTGGAGGAGTGCAGTGGGCGGAGCTAAAGAGTCATGAGCACGCACACACGCGCACACACACACACACACACACACACACACACACACACACACACACACACACACACACACACACACACACACACACACACACACACACACACACACACACACACACACATCATGACATTATCCCTGGAAAACAATTGATTCACTATACGTTGATTTTGCTCACATTATATGCACTTACACGCCGATTGCCAACAAAACACACACATTTGATGCAGTTTCCACTCATGACCGAGAACAAACACACACACTTGCAGAACTCCAGAAAAACAAACTGCATCCCCTGTTTCCTTAACGATGGGTTATTTGGGAAGCTGAACAAGATGATCTCCCTAAAAACAAAAATGACAGCTCTGCCGACAGCATCCATAAACCAAGCAAAGCTCATTGATGGGTGCGTTCTTGCTCTCGCTCTGGTTGATGTGTGTGTGTGTGTGTGTGTGTGTGTGTGTGTGTGTGTGTGTGTGTGTGTGTGTGTGTGTGTCTTCATCCGGGAGAAGTGCCCATATAAGGAATTCCGCCCTTTATGACATCATACAGGGCCATACTAGAAAAAAAAAACATTTTGCGAAACTTGTATGAATCCTGAAGGAGTGTATTTGGCACAGATATACTTCTGTATATCATGGTGGCCATGTTTAGCATGAGAATCAACTCTTTAACAGTGTAAATAAGTCAGAATGCATGAAATAGCATTAGCAACCCCCCCTCCCTTAATAAGGAAATTAGACTAAACACACAAATGCATCCGCAGTCATTCACGTCTAATGAAAAGGTTTATCGTCAAGCGTGATCAGGCACTCAGAAGCATGTCACTTTGTTCCCTGAAAGCTTGCATGCTTTACGATCACTCATGAATAAAATCTAATATTCAAATGACAAATGGCTCTCTCTCAGTGATGAAAGGTTTATGTTCGCAGAGGTGCTTTCAGCGTTTGAGTTGGTCATCTGTCAATCTGTCCTCTCTGCATGAAGCGATCTATCACACGCTCAGACATACACACAGAAAAACATAAGACATGGGCTGTAATCTCTGCGCATGATCATTGTGAGGCATTAATCTTATTAAATTTGGGTCATGAAATCATGAACCATGTCAATATCGGTTTTACAAGCTCTAATCCGTATGCCTTGATATTAAAAATCTGCACCACTCCCTCTGATGTGGATTTGATTTGGAGATGTACAGGTGTCCAATGATGCATCTAACATGTCATAATGTTTAATGAATACCCCTCCATCGCTTAAAATTCGAGCTATACGAGATTAGTATGCACAAGCAGGTGAACAGGTGGTAGCTGACTGGCAGGCTATTGATTTATCTGATTGATGAGGTATAATGCTAATCATTATCTGCGTGTGTGTGGACATATGGAGAGCTTTAGGCCTGTCCGCTGGTTCCTCAACCCTCTCATCTTTCTTTAAATGGTCACATTTGTCCTCTGGCCTCCTGGACGTCCAATTATCCACAACAGACCACCCCTGACCACCCCACACCAGGGCAGACCTGAGGCAGGAAAAGCGAAAAACCTTCCACTTACACAGACACACACCACCACTACAAAAAGCCCTCAGGGACTCTCTGTTTTAGAAAGAAGTCTCTTACGCTAACCACGGCTGCATTGTTGGATTAAAAATACAGTAAAACAGTTATGATGTGATGTATTAAAATAGAAAACAGTTATTTTGAATTGCAATAAAACATTTGAAATTATAATTTATTCATGTAACAGCAAAGCTAAACAAGCACAAACAAAGCAACCATGTAAATATATAATTATAATATATATTATAAATTTATATTATAATCAATGTTGACAACTGTTTAAGTAAATAAATAATTCATTATGGTAACACTTTATTTTAAGGTTCAGTTATTAACTATTAACTATTGCTTATTAGCATGCATATTACTAGGATATTGGCTGTTTATAAGTACTTATAATGTACTTATTAATGCCTTATTCTGCACGACCTTATTCTACTTCCTTTAATCCTACCCAATACCTAAACTTAAATGCTATAAAAACTACCTTACTAACTATTAATAAGCATTAAATTAGGAGTTTATTGAGGCAAAAGTCATAGTTATTAGTGAATATGTGTTCCCCATACTAAAGTGGTACTTTAATTGTAATATATATTATATATTTATATTTTATTTTATTATATTATAATCGATGTTGACAACTGTTGTAGGTAAATATTATAATATATATTGTATATTTATATTATATTTTATTTCATTATAATCAATGTTAAGGTTGTGCTGCATTTTTTTGGAAAACGTGATTCATTTATTCAGGAATCCTTGATGAATATATGCATTTATTTGAAATAGAAATCTACTTTAACACTGTAAATGTTTTGAAATGTCATGTTTGATCAATTTAATTCTGAATAAAAGTATTAATTTCTTTCTTTTTTTATCGTACTGACCCTCAATATTTGATTGGTAGTGTATATAGAGATGATGACTGCATATTGGTGCACATTAACAGTATGTTTTATAGAAAAATATAGTAATATGCAAACATATTCACAAACAATATGTCCTCTTAAGACAGATGTCCTCATGGGCAGCCAAACATTGGCAAAAGTGTTATAGCGAGATGCTCTTGAGCTGTCTGGGTGTATGAGTGATTTCCTTCTGTTCTCTGTGTAGTGATTTGCGGCCGCCACTAAGAGTTCCCTTGTGGAGTCAACACAATTACAGGAGCTTTGAGAAAGACCACTTCTCTTGAATACACCTGTCTATGGCCCACATGAAAGGATATCTCAATATCATCCTGAAAATCTCTGGATAGATGCGGCTAAATCTCTGCCCTGCAGTCAGTTACGGCTGGAAACTATACATCAGCCTGGCCCACAACTGCAAGCGAAAGAACTCAAAGAACTTGTGACATTTTGAGGAATTTAAACTCTAATCTTCTCTGCCATCAATGACACTTCAGAGGATAAGAGGATATAGATCAGGTTTCATATCTTCCGGCTACGAGATGCCACAGCAGCTTGGAAGAGTTTGGATTTCAGAGGTCTTATGCAGGCACGTACGTCCAGTGATGCCAGTAACACATTACTCTAATCTAACTACTTTTTTTTCCAGTAACGAGTAATCTAACGCATTACTATTTCCAAACCAGTAATCAGATTGAAGTAACTAATCCAAGTCACTACACTCTAAACAATGCAGGGTTAAAAACAACCCAAGATGGGTTGAAAATGTATAACTTCTGTCGAAGAAAGCATATATATATATATATATATATGCTTTCTTCTTGTGTCTCGAGGAGAGTATTTTTTCAGGAAATATTTGTTAATTTAAAGTTAAATTGTCAGGAGATTTATTGTTGATGTTACTGTTAAAAATGCACTTCCAATAAAGTGAGTGAAGGCAAAACCGTTTGTCATTTCTATGTTGAGGCAGCAGAGGTGTTGTCGGCAACTGCTGAATGTAACTAATAAAGTAACTTGTAATCTTAGTTAGTTACTTTTAAAATCAAGAAATCTGTAAAGTAACTAAAGTCGGGTGCACACCGGGTGCGATTTTGAGACAAATTTTGCAAATCCTAAACGATTCCTCAGATCCTAGGCTAAAATCTGACGTCTTTGGTCGTTAGTTTGACATGTTCACCGGCAGCCGATTAATGACCGCTGCGATCAAATTTGACCTCAGACAAAATTCTGGCAGTGTCAGAAGATTTGGCACACAATTCTGCAGTGGGACTTCTCCTCGGATGATCGTCAAATATCTCGGCTTTTCAAGACAAACAATGACCAAAACGAGAGCAAGAGATTTCTTTGTAGCCAGCATTTCAGTCCCACGTGTAATGCAGCTCACTGTCACCGAACGCGTCATTCATTGATGATATAAAACTCCTGATTAGTGTTCTTATATGCGTCCGTTTTAGCGCGCCTTGACTATCGTACAGTCTGACATTAATAACAACTGAGATCTTACAGTGTGACATGGCTTACAGTGGGGATCATGTTCATACAGTCTGACAAGCAACATTCGCAAAGGATTTAAAATAATAATAATAATAATAATAATCCCAGTGTGCAGGACCCATAAGTTACTTTTTAAAGGAGTAATGAGTAATCAGATTACTTTTTCAAAGTAACTGTGGCAAGACATGTTAGCATCACAAACTGTAAAAAAATATGGACGTAGTGTCCGTGATGTCACCCACAGGTTTCCGATAAGCCGTTCTGAAGCTGAAAGTAGAGACGAGCTGGCTGCCGCCATCTTGCGAGCGAGTCATCGCGTGTCACGCCCGGATAACAGAAAATGGGCAGAGGCGGGATGTGGGCAGAGCTTAGGTGACGCAATGACTATAGACGGCGGATAAATGGCTATGCACCTGTCATTCAAAGTAACCACGCCCTTAATTATGCAGAACTTTAAGGCTTTATATAACGTAAACGAATGAGTTATAAAAAAATTCACCCCCCTCACAGTTGTCATGAAGGGCAAAATTAGCCGTGTAGGCCAAAACCAAAATTTGGTGGCCAGTTGAGCAATTGCAGTTTACATTCCTTCCGTATTGGCTTCAAGAGAGATCGCGGGAGGTTGCCCCTTGGTTAGCATCAGTACCGAACACATCTGTTGCAGTTGATGGACCCACGGGCTGGGCCAGCTTTCGACAGAAGTCGGGGGGATGGGGAAGGTAACGGGGTTTGGGGGGGTTGGATGTGACGCTTAAGGCACGTGCAGCTTGGACATCTGTCCCTCTTTCCAACCCCCACCATCACCACACACACTAGCACACACACACACTGCGATCTGCTGCCTTCAACGTTTCATCATCCCAAACCCCGATAGGATCAAAGAGGCCTCTCCAGACGTAATGAGCCCGGTGCGGGCTCAGGGCAGAAGCCCAGACTGATATTGCCTTGGGGACAGTGGGAAATCAACGCTGCTTTACACCATGCTCACTTTTTTTCGTTTTCCTTCAGCTTTTGTTTGCGGTGGCATTAGCATGTGCGTGTTTGTCTTCGTCTCGACGTTCATTTAGATGCTGTCTCCGCTGCTTAGCCATCACCTGAGTCCTGTTAGAACGCAACAGCTGGGATCCCTCGCTCTCTTCGTCTCTCTCTTTCACAGCTGATTGATGAAAAGCATCTGGATGCACTGATGTGGTGACTATGCATGGAAAATAACTTCCTCCATGTGTGAGAAACGCTCTGACCCACCAGGCTGACGTTAATATTCAGGTACCGTCACAGGACAAACAATCCAAGTGAAAAGACGTAAAGATGAAGTACCAATTTCTGTGTGGTTTTAAAGATCAACCCAAACTGATAAACAATTTCGGACAATTTTTAAGTAGTTATACATTAAACATTTGGCAACACTTTAGTATGGGGAACACATATTCACTATTAAATATGACTTTTGCCTCAATAAACTTCTAATTTACTGCTTATTAATAGTTAGTAAGGTAGTTTTTGTAGCATTTAAATTTAGGTATTGGGTAGGATTAAGGGATGTAGAGTAAGGTCATGCAGAATAAGGCATTAATATGTGCTTTATAAGTACTAATAAACAGCCAATATCTTAGTAATATGAATGATAATAAGCAAGTGGTTATTAGTTAATAACAACCTTAAAATAAAGTGTTACCAAACATTTCTACATCAAATAGGATCAGCAAAAAAGCACTTGTTTTAAATGCTAAATGCTAAACTGAAAAAATGCATGCGTTAACATCCTAATTTTCAATAAATATTTGTACCACTACAATCCTTTGGCTGCATGTTCTGAGACTCGAGTCAGCTTTACAACACTCGTAAAGCCTCAGTTGCGGTGTCAGACACTGTGAAGACTCGAGAAATAACAGTGATATTTCATCTTTTTATGACCCAAAATTGCTCCCCAGCAGCCCTACCCAGCCTGATGAAATGATATGCATTCTATATGAGGGACGGAGTGAATGAGAGACGGAGAGATGTATGAGACGTACATCATTTCAAGGCTCTTAACTGCCCATAAACAGGCCCGTCTGGTCTTCCCCGAAACCTTTTACCCCTCGCCATGTCAGGGCGACAAATTGAAGTTATAAATGAGTATTTTTTATGAGCGAGGCCGCATGTGCGGTGCTGGAGGTGGGTGTTATTATCCAGAAAAGGAGGAGGAGGAGGAAGGGGGCGTTCAACCAACAGTAGGATCCAGAGGCACAGAGCCAGAGGAATCGACTCTAACCTCCACCCCATTCACTGTTAATCACTGTCCCACCAGCAGCTGCCTGGAGCGGCCCATGCTAGCTACATCAGGGTACGCCAGCCTCATTTAAATGACAGAGAGGTGGCTCTATACAGAGGAGACTAATGAAGAGACGCCATCAGGGAGCGAACTAGGCATTTCAAACGTGCAATCGCACTGCATAAAGATTCTGTGAGAATATTCAAATGCTTGATGTACATCATACATCATCTCTCTTTTGAAAACTGTTTTGTGTCTAGAGCCTAGGAAGTTCATACACAAGATCCAGCTCTATCCTCAAGTTAATCGCAGGCTCGCTGGTCTGAAGCTAGATGGGAGGTTAATCTTCACACCTTACTCAGCATGTGACTGCCTGCCACTCAGGATAAACCACACACACACACACACACACACACACACACACACACACACACACACACACACACACACACACACACACACGTTTGTTTTTGTGACATATGGGGACATTCCATAGGCGTAATGGTTTTTATACTGTACAAACCGTATTTTCTATCCCCTTTCACTGCCCCTGCCCCTAAACCTACCCATTACACACACACACACACACACACACACACACACACACACACCCTAAACCTACCCATCAAAGGAAACATTCTGCATTTTTACTTTCTAAAAAAAACTCATCCTGTATGACTTATAAGCCTTTTGAAAAGTGGGGACATGGCCAATGTCCTCCTCATATTTCACCCTATACCTTGTAATACCTGTCATACCCATGTCATTATACACATTTGTGTCCTCATATGTCACAAAAACATGCCTACACACACACACGCACACGCACACGCACACACACACACACGCACACACACGCACACACACGCACACACACACGCACACACACGCACACACACGCACACGCACACAAACAAACAAACGTTCATCTCTTTCTTAACAAATCCTTAAAGGGACAGTTCACCTACAAATAAAACATTCTGCCATTTACTCACACTCGATATAATTCCAAGCCTATACGCCTCCTTCTTTCTCTTCTTTCTTTCTTTCTTCCTTTCTTTCTTTCTTTCTTTCTTTCTTTCTTTCTTTCTTTCTTTCTTTCTTTCTTTCTTTCTTTCTTTCTTTCTTAAAATATATTTTGATTTGATTTTTTTTTAATATACACAATAAAAGTAGCCTGACAAGCCAGACCCACATCAAGATGTTTGGTCTGGAAACTCGGCCATCATTATGTTAAGCCCCGCCCACTGACTCTATACACGATGTGATTGGCCTGACCAGAGTTTGGCGTTTACAGCTCAGACGTGTATTGAGAGTTGCTAGACGACACTCGCGGCAGATTAGATTTGCTGCCGCTAGGGTGCGTCTAGATATCTAGGCTACAATAAAAGATCAATAAGGGCCAATTTAGTTCTGGAATCCACTGACTTTCATTGGAACATTTCAGATTATTTTGTCCAAGCAGTGTTATAGTTAACTAAAAATAATTAAATTAAAGCTTAAATTAAAATAAAATATACCTTTCATATCATAAACTGAAATTATACATTTTGCATTCCGAACTAAATGAAAGTACTAAAACTAAAATAAATTAAAGTTAACATATTATAGAAATACTACATTTTATTTTATTAGTTTTAATTATTCATAAAAATATAAAAATAAAGGCTAATTTAAAATATTAATAAGATACTATAATACTATACAAATCATTCTTAAAGAAAACAAAAATAGACCATCTTCAAAGTATCTGTGTTTGAACATTTGGAAATGAGGATGAATAAATACATTTTCATATTTTGGTGAGAAACATGTTTAAGGATTCATTTAGCCTGTCGGTCACGTTTACAATGCATTATGGGTAAATTTCAGTTGCTTACATCACTGTGTTGTTGTGATGGAATCTAGACTTCAATAGAGGCGTTGTAATTCTCCAGCAGACACAATAACGCTTCATCTCGGCCCTTTCAGCTCTTCTACAATACATTTGTTGCATTAACTTGCACATCAAATCTTTTTTATCAGAATAAATTATCTAAACTAAATCAGACAAGACTCAAATTTTCTCATCTTTGATGCCTAATAAGAGGTCAGCTCCAAAGCATTTACATAACCTCCCTTATGTCCCAATTTCATTGTATTATGAAGCGTTTCGTAACAACAGAAGCTACTAAAACACTTCAATCCAGTGTTTTGGAGGGAAAACAGCTGCTCGGTGGGTGGCTGACTGTCTACACATTCGCCCTACTGTACTCATCATTATTCAGTGCGTTGCGTGTGTAAACCGTTACCAGCTCCTGCGCTGCTGGACACAACGCTGGCCCACAAAACGCCTGAGTGGAGAACAAAAGTAGAGGAGATAAGGGGATGAGGAAGGGGAGGAACTCTGTATTGATGGCACATCCAGGGGGAGAGCCCCAGGCCCCCCCATAGCTGGTCTTTTTGTATGCAGATTTCGACAACAATAAGTCCATTAGTGATGTGGTCTAATCCGGCGCGTGTGGCCGACCACGGTGGAGGCTAATAGAGACATGGTCTTTGGGAAGAAAGAGGATTACTTTAATCTAGTGATGGTCTGCACTTCTCGAGCTTAATGAGAGGATGGGACTGAACTATGCCTTTGTCCATCATCACCCCCCCCCTCCCCCTTCTGTTAATGAAACGTCCCCGCCATTGTGATCCAGAGCCATTTGAGGACATGTCTAACTGTCCGAAAACAAACCAGCACAGTGAATTAAGGTGATCTGGGACTTTACTTTTGCACGTTTAACTTGGGTGATTGTCACTGCCACACTTACAAACTCAAACATGCATATATAAATAATATAATAATACACATCAGTGTTGTCAAAAGTACAGACAGCGATACCAAATCGGTACTGAAATGTTAAAAATGTGATGCTTTGAGCGCTGTTGCGTTGTAATCCTAAACACCTCTGACTGGCCATTGTGCTCACGCGCTCATCGGATGTGCCTGTGATTGGCTACAATCATCAACGCACAGCAGCGGTTTGAAAGAACAACTAAGTGTTTGAAAGTGTTTTAAAAGCGGGAACAGGAACGTTTGAAAGCACAAGCAGGCGTCAACCAGTGGACCGGTAGGCTGATAGACGCCTGCATTCAAACGCTCTGTGTGTATCTGTGAAGCGCTCCGTGAAAAGAGTCATTGATGTATTTTGACAACATGTTTGTGAAGCGCTGATCGTAGTAGCCAATCACAGACCTATATGATGAGCTCGTGAGCCCAATGGCCAGTCAGAGGTGTTTACGATTCTGCTTAACAGCGCTCAAAGCGTCACATTTTTTAAATTTCAGTACCGATTTGGTATCGCGGTGGTACTTTTGACAACACTAATATACATATACAAGAAACAGAAGTTGAGTTTCTCTCTAGTGATTTTTATTGCTAACTTTCCTGAGGTAAAAGCAAGCTGTTTTATATACGTCTTTTCGCGGTTGAAAGACCGAGCAATTATGAGACATGATTCACTTGCGTAAGTTGTACGGTATCATACATTCTTATGTTCACGCATGTTTTTCGTGCTATAACTTGCATTAAAGTGGCCGCGACAGCGATCTGTCACGACACATTTAAGAGCTTCAAACTGTCATTTATTCTTGAATTTTATGATAAAAAGGACAGAATTAGAAAACTGAGACTGCTTCTTATCACAAGTAACAAAGCTTTTTGCCGTTATTGGATTGGGCCATTCATTCTACATGTTGTCTCTTTTTCTGGAGTCTCTCCATCATTGTCCGTCTCTGGTTTGATCATAAAAGGCTGAACAGTTTTGACATTTTCAATGTGTGTCTATGTGAGGTAATCAGAGCTGCTAACATGAGCTCTTGAAGCCCCGCCCTCCTCCTGAAAGGGGGCGGGAGCAGCAGTTCATTTGCATTTAAAGGGACACACACACACACACAAAAACGGCATGCAATTGCTAACCTACAAAAAGTGACAATTTTACTATACTATAAAAAATTATCTGTCGAGCTTAAACTTCACATACACACTCTTGGAACATTAGAGACATATTTTACATATTTTAGAAAGGGGCATTACAAGACCCCTTTAATGCATTGTCACATTAACTTGCCCTAAATTTAACACAACAGAAAATTTGTTCTGTTTATAAACAATCGGCCGATGACCAATAGTTAAAAAAATTACCTTTTGGTCGATACATCGGTGCATCTCTAATATATTATACATTTATGCACACAAATATATGCACACATACATAAATATGCTCTTTTTAATGTTTAAAACCTTTAAGATTGCAGCTGTTGCTGGAAGCTCTGGGGGAAAAATGCATTTTATTTGGTAAACAGACAATTTTTGCCTGGGGAGAGATAGCTAGGTAGGAAAGCTGCTTCAAAATAAAAGGATTGATTTTTAGGACAGGTACTTCATACAGAAAAGTGCATAAAACAAAATAATAACCAATGTAATGCACAAATGGCATTTTTCAAGGAGTTAAACGTCACAAACCTGCATCAAATATACTGTCGAAAGCTTTCAAGCTGTAGTACAAAAAAAGCAGAGAGCTTGTAAATGGAGATGAACAATCATGCGAACAATGTCTGAAATAATCAATGTGCCACCAGCAAAGATGTTACATATGTAATGGATTCTCAATAGACTGCAGAAATCGAATTGTGTATGAGTCTACGAGGTAACTACAGTGCTATTTTACCACACCACACGTGGTACTTAAACCACGAGAGGAGACAGGGCTCAAACTCAGCGGAGCAGTCAGACTCTGAGCGAGCTCTGCGTGGTGCGGCAGTGCATATCAGCGGGACAGGTCTCGGGATAAGGCTTGACGTTGAAGCTTTTCCTCGCAGGGGTATTGGGGGGGGGGGGGGGGGTGTTCTTGTTCATCCCAAATCCTCTGATCCTTCAAGGTGAGCCCATCTGCTAAAAGGAGCTAGAAAGAGCATTATACGTTTTTGAAAGAGACGTCACAAATGTGTGTAGGCCGAGACGTGCACCATCTCCGAGTTTGATTAAATTGGCTGGAGAATTTGATTGGTTGACATAGCCTGATGAAATTGAACCTTCATCTTTTGTTTCCGGATTCTTTGCGGGATCAGATCTTGTTCAAATGACCTTGAATTTAAAACGTACAGGAAAAGAACTGGGCCAGATTTGTGTTACTTTAAAGCCATAATGTGTAACTTTTCGCCGCTAGAGGTTGCTTATTCAAAACAAAGGTGCAGTTTGATGACATCTTGATTTGGTGGAGCTTTTATTCTGCCATAGACGAGTGCTTCTGCTTCTTCTGCTCATGTGTATGTGGGGTAAAGCAGAGCTGTTTTATCATATAACACATTTGAGTGTGTGTAGTAGGGATGGGATGAAATATCGTTTGACAAAATATCGCGATACAAAACGTGACGAAACGCATCGAGGTCGAAAAAAGTGGATCGCGAAATAAAGATAGATGGCACTGCTGCATGATTTGCGTAGTATATAAATAATTTAGTGTATTATATATGTGTGTGTGTGTGTGTATGGGGCAGACATAATAAAACGCAGCGCGCATTTTCTGTTTGATCTGAGGCATAGCCCGTAACGTTAGTTGGAAAAAGTGAGAGCAGTCAGACAAAGGAAGTAGCAGCAAACATTAATAGGGAAAGAAAAGGGTTGACATTAGCATTAATATTCTAAACCAAAAATGCAGTTATTGCCTACATAAACTACCATATTTTCTGTTTAACTTTTATTAGACTCCAGAAAGAAAAGGGTTTTTTTTCACTGAGCACATTCTCTGCAGTCTGAGCGCGATGCAGTTAATCTCACTCTCGCTCATGTCTGAGGTAAATCATTAACACCATCACCGCTTACTGTACACCTGTTTTATTGAACTAAATACATTACAATCGGCTAAAACGAATGCACAGGTTACTTTCCTGAACAAGCGCGCTCGGTCCCGAGTCGTCCGTGTTCTTCACACTGACTGTCCACGTGACTCGCGGCCCAGTTCGGCGCGCACGCGCAAAATACCAGCAGTTCAACAGGGAAAGCGGATCTCTTAAAGGGGCCGCACTATATTCCTCCTCGTGTAATATGGACCTCCTCCAGGTATGGTGTGGTTCTGGTTCGCTCACTGGTACACATTAACAATTTTTCATATGAACTTTGCCCTGTTCTGAATTAAACTGCCAGTGTAAAAACTCCCTTTATATTGTTAAAATGAGAGAAATCACTACTTACTCATTATTTTTAAGTTTAGGCTTAAGAGACATGAACAATTTCTTAGATAAACATATCTATGACCTTTGATATGTCTAGTCTTCATGCTGTATTGATTATTATTGAATAAGTATGGTTTCACTAATAATAAATGTACATTTGCATAAAGCATGCATATTTGTCCATACCTATGTTGATTAGAATATTAAAAACTTAATTTAAACTTAATTTAAGATACATTTACAATTGCTAAAAAGGTGCAATTAAATTGCGATTAATCGCGAGTTAACTCATGACAATCATGCAGTTAATCACGATTCAATATTTTAATCGATTGACAGCCCTAAAGTGCCCTCCACAATTATTGGCACCCCTGTTTAAGATGTGGTCGCGGACTTCTAAAAATTCTCCTTTTTTAAAAAAACAACATAGAACCAAAATGCAAAAAAAGAGAAAAATCCTACCTTTCGTTTAAGTACATTACTTAGGTGGTAAAAAAAAAAAAACAGATTTGGAAAGAATTTTTTTTTTTTGATATCGTATCGTGACGTATCGTATCGTAACCCTGGCATATCGAGGTGCACCGTATCGTGAGTTTAAGTGTATCGTCCCATCCCTAGTGTGTAGTGATGTTATACTGTTACTCTGTGCGTTTACTCTGCACAACTATGAGACACTTGTTCACACTGCAGTGAGCGAGATCTTATTAGGCATGGTAAAACATGGTACTCTGTGCGGTAGATCAAGAACACCAGATTTAAACAATAAGACTGGAGAACAATGATTCGATTCTGTCCATTGATCACCTGTCTAATAAAGCACATCATATATTAAAGCATCTTTGGTGTCTCCAAGGTGTCTACAAAATAAAACCAGAAATCGAGGGTAATGCGGGTGTGATGTCATTGATAGGCGGTTGTTTTTTTTTGTGACATTTTAAATCCAAAAACTTAAATATTGTAGCTTTAATGGGCCGAAATCAGTAAAAGAAGTAAAAAAGGATGCCAAAGGAACTCTAACAGCTTAAGGTAGTTTTGCTTGTGGTGGGTGTGTGTCTCTATGCTCTCCTACCTTCTAAACACAGAGCAATATCCTGCCCCGTTGCGCTCTACCATCGCTCTGACGCCAGCTGGCAATGCCAATGAGAGAGAAGCAATCAATCATCTCATGGCCGGTGCCTGCACAAACTCTCAGGGTATACGGATCGCTCGGCCACATATGCAGTGGAAGGGAAAATAATTTTACATTCGCAGCGACCAGTTCACATCAATCACGACACTTAACAGGCTTACTAACTTCATTTTAAGCTTAAATGTTGCCTTCCCACTCTACAGTAATAACATCAGAGGTGTTTTAAAAATAAGGGTAGAGTTCAGATCTGGATAATGGGCATTTATAAAAATTATCCATCCTACAGGAAAGCCCTTAAACTCACCTTGCGATTTAGTACACCAGTAAAATGCACAATTACAATTTTATGATCTCTGTTAAGAAAATGAATAGATGCAATTAAACAGTCCCTATGGTGGTCAGGCTCTCCCAAAGTCAACAACAATGATTACACATTCATTTAACCACAAGCACAGAGTGAAACGATTGCTTCATGAGGTATGAGTAAGCAAAAGTGCAAATAAAATTTTATAAACCGGAAAGTTTAGACTCTAGAATCTGACTGGAATAAGCCTCATTCAGTTTGAGCTGTGTATGCACAGGTAAATGTGACCGCAAATATTAAAGCAACCATTATTTTGAACTATATTGTCAGTCTGTTGTGTCTTTGTTTGCTCCCTTGCACAGTTTCCCCATGTGTTTCATTGGTTCCTCTTATGTCCCTCATCAATCAACTCATCCTTTTGTTTGCCTCATGTATTTGAGGTCTCAGACTATGTCTACACTAATCCAGATAAATTTGAAAACGGTGTTCTCCGTCCACACTGAAACGCTGGAAAGCGCAAAATTCACCTCAGTGCACATGCATTAAATCTCACAAAAGCTCACTTGATACAGATGGAACAAGGCATAATAAAATGATCACGCAATTCTTCTGTCAGGATCATTTTATGATCCCATCCACTGATTCGTCCAGGTCGCACTCACTCACCATTATATTTGATCCTAAACGCAACTACTCACATGTTTTGCTGCAGGGTGATATGGAGAGTGTGCAAAGTAACATATTTTAGCAACAGTGTGAAAGCGAATAGCACATAACAAGTACAACAGCAGTATGAACATGTGTCACAAGAGTACACGTGTCATCGTTTTCAAACACCCTAGACGCGAAAACAGCATTTTCAAATGTATCTACTTTGGAAAGCGTTCAAAAAGCTTTGTTTTCGTTAATAAGTCTCAGTGAGGACAGAAGGCCAAAACGGAGAGAAAATATGTGTTTTCAAACCAAGGCGTGTTAGTGTGGACAAGGCCTCAGTTTCAGTCTGTTCCTTGTCTTGGATTATTTAATGTTATAGTGTTTTTCTCCTAGTTATTCACCTGTTTGTGTTGAATATTGTATTAAATATCTATTTGAGGATTTCCTTTTGTCGTGCGCTTAATATCAGCCATGACAATATTGTTTGGAAGAAGAATAATTTATTGTGATAACAATAATACAAATATTTCGATGTGTAAATAAGTTCAGACCACTCATTTGCATACATGGTTGACAGCTGTTAATGCACACATACTGCACCACTTTAGATCGAGATTTCCATTTGAACTGAATGCATAATAAATCTGCCGGTTTCAGAGCAAAGCTCAAAGCAGTGACATTAACTCGGCAGTTCTTAACACTGGCAAAGCATATACTTCCTGGTAACTCGCCAAAATAAAAGTAATTTTTTTTATTAAAATGTAAATATTAGCATTGTATGTTTAAGTATACTTTAAAATAATTGTATTTATTTTAAAATATAATAGTATTATCACACTTTATTTATCATTTTATTTTAAAAAGAACTAAATAAAGTCCAATAATGCTATTATTAATTATTTTATTTTTTATTAATGGGTAACGTGCAGTGAGAGCACCAAAACAAATCTCCAGAACCAGACTGAAAAACTTCTGCACCCCTAAACATAATAATTTTAATAATACATGACTATTATTATTATTATTATCATCATCATCATCATCATCATCATAATATAACTGTGCTTATACAATAATACTACACTGTAAAAATGTTTTGTTGGTTTAACTTAAAAAAGTAAGTAACCTGATTGCCTTAAAATTTTGAGTTAATTGAAATAAAAATTTGAGTTGATACGATGAAGGAAATTTGTTTTATAAATAGAAACTCAAAATATTATTGTATCTGAACCACATAAAAAATGTGATAAATCATGAAAATAGCACTATTTGGCATGTTTCACTGCTTCATCACAAATAAAACACACAATTACCCAATATGCTTACAAAATCTTTTAATAATATTTTAATAAAGGTTGTCGAATCTCAAAAAATGTTCATTGTATTAACTCAAAAAGTTTTAATTTCAATGAAATCAAAATTAAGGCAACCAGGTAACTTTTTTCGAAATATTTTTTTACAGTGTAGTAATAATACTAATTATTACTACAATTCTTAATATTAATATTTATTTACAATTATTATTAAATGTATTAAATAAATATCACTACTGACAAAACATTCAAACTAATGCCAAAAAAACTACTTTTTATTAGTAAACTGTAGTTCAGAGAGACACAAATGAGAGTTGTTGATGTCTCAGAGTTTGGGGCAACTATTGAAAGTGGATGGCGGTTCCCTCGGGTGTCAGAGCTGGGCTGTATTGTTCCTTGCGTCCCGCCTGCTCTGTTCATAACCGTGACTATACAAAAGCACACAGATGCACCACTGCTCATCAAGTTGAGTGGGGGTTTAGTCTAAACTCCTCCTAGAACCACCTGTTGCTCATTCAGCAAAACACTCTCTCACGTTTCCTTTACATTTGCCTGTCTTTATTTCTCTCTGTCCCCCAGCAGTTTATTATGGGTCTCAATCGGCTCCCTGGGTGGTGAGTCCGTATATCGTGTACATGAGTGTGGCCGACTCCCTGACTACTGATTGAGACCCACCCTACGACTGCATATTTCTCTCTCGCTTCATCCAAGGTGACCATGTGTTCACATGTCTGATCTGTGTTACTCGCGGCTGGCTTTAATTAATTCATTAGGTAGCGTGAGAGCTAAATAGCCAGAAGGCCTGTGTCGCCCCGTGTCCGAATGACCCCACCCTGTCAGCAGTCTCCCTGACCCCTGGAGTTCGAAGGGCTAAGTGATCTCATTATTGCTGCACGGACACACACGCGGCCACATGCACGTCTGGATAGGCTTCGCTGGTTAATATGCATTTGCAAGAATTAGCGAAGACAGGCAAAACACGCATTTGAAACTTGGCACCGCTTCTCTTCAATGCTTTGGAGAGATTAATAGCTCACATATTTACAACGGAGGCTTTGGAATAATAAATCTACTCTGTCGATGCATCTCATCAAAGTCTGGGTGAAGTTTTAGCAGCTTTGTGGGACTAAAAATGTCCTTGTGAGTCATGGTGAAACGGGAAGACGGATCATGCCGTTTTTATAGCTGCATCAGGGTGTGTCGGTGCATTAGCGCTACAGTAAAAGACTGCTCAAATTTAATTAAAAAGCTTTACAATGCTCTTTTACAATGCTCTTTTCTGCTGGTTTCATAATCAATTTATATTGAGTTTCAAAGTCTGGACCACTCTCGGCCTCCCTTCAGCACCCACACAGATTCCAGATCCAAAGCAATAAGGTTAATAGCACAGAGGGCAGGTGGCCCAGAGGAGGACAGCATGCCCTGCTGAACATAAGCCACTATTACTTTAGTTTTGTCCTGTACTGAGGGGCTTCACATAAATAGGCTTATCTGTCAGGATGTCTCCAGCTTAAACCCTAGAGGTACAGTGTGACCCATAAGAAATCCCTTCCTTCAGCAAAATGACCAAATGCAGACTTTCTTGTATAACTATACGGTAGGGATGCACGATATATCGGCCACCATATCTGTCTCCTCCGACATATGTTCATTTTTAATGTCGCTCCGATAAAAAAATTGGCCCGATATATTAAAGCCAATAAATAATGGATTATTCCCTTCAGCTGAGGCACTTTTCTACATGATGGTTTTGAAATACATGAAATTTGAATGGAATCACTTCATCAAAAGAAAATACAGTTCAGCGCAAGTCTGTCATATAGACTACATAAAGCTATAATGAGATTGAGAACATTATAATGTGTGTTTGGGACATGGCCTTTAATGATGAAACTTTTGTTTTTGTCATCAGGCTCTTAAACTTATATGCAAATTTGGATTTAGATTTATCGGCTAATATATCGGTTATAGACTTTCAATATAAAGAATTATCGGTATGGGCCAAAAGTTTCATATTGGTGCATTCCTAATAAACTGGTGTGTGTGTATATATATATATATATATATATATATATATATATATATATATATATATATATTAGGGATGCACCGAAATGAAATGCTTGGCCGAAGACCGAAGGCCGAATACCGAACGCGGTGTTTCGCATTTTTTCCATTTATTTGGCAATTTTTTTTACCATTACAATTATTAAATAGTAAAAATTTGCTTTTTACTATTTTGTGTTGCTTTTCTGAGAAATAAATCAAATAACAAAAATACAATTTCAAAATATTTATTTAACACTGAATTTTTTTTAACATTCCAGCAGATATTATACAAACTAAGCACAACATAACTTAAAATAAATAATTAGTATGTAGAATGTAACTCTGTATGTCTACAACAACAAATGTGCATTGAATAGTGCAAAAAATGTGGATGAACCCACAACAAATAAATAACTGTCCTAGACATAAGCCTACTTAGCCTACTTATTCAGGAAAAGTGGCAGGTTCTTCTTTATGAAAAGTAGCTTCTCTGCTTTCTCACATGAAAGTCAGTTCCTCTTCTCATCGATGACATGAGATGCAGCACTAAACAGTGCTTCCACACTGCTGACATGTTTGCTGCATAAAGCACGCGGCTCTCACTCTACGTGGGTTACTTTTTGATCGCTTCATTAAAAACGTCATTGTTCGGCAAAAATTATTCGGCCTTTTTACTTATTCGGCCGAATGCCGAAAGTGCTTTTTTGGCTATTTTCGGCCGAATAATTTCGGTTGCCGAACATTCGGTGCATCCCTAATATATATATATATATATATATATATATATATATATATATATATATATGCATAATCAAGTTATAATATTAAGTATCATCTTTTTAAATAAATATGTACTACATATTATTACTAGCCTGGATGCCAGCCAAACTTAGCCCCGCTCACAACATTTTTAGGTCGGGCGGTTCGGTCTGGACTTGATCCATAGAGGAGTAATCTTTCGGACCAATGAAATCATCAGGGCAGGCTTTAGATGATGACGGACAGATGATCAACAGTAACGTAATCATCACGTCATCAAAGGGGCTTGGGTTATATTTGTTCGAATCCTAAACGGAGAGCTTGCTTGTATCTGCATTCACCTTCACTGTTTCTCTCTGAAATGATGATCATGTTGGGTAAGTACTCTGTGTATTATTAAATTATGTTATTTTTTTAACAAGACCAGCAAAGATCGTTTATTCCAGCGCGTGTGCAGACAGGGTTGCCAAGTGTTTGCAACAAAATCCGCCAACTACTAGCCCTAAACAATAGCTTCTCGGGGGGTTCTCCGGGAAAAAATGGCTTTTGGGGAGTAAAATGTGTGTTATTTAGGCAAGATTGCCTTCTAAAATTCGCACTCATGGGTCTATATATCACATAATAGTCGCTTCAACCCGCGGACATAGAAAACAACCCGCGTGGGAAAAAACGCGGACTTGGCAACACAGTGCAGCTCTGTTGACATTTGACAATGCGTCGCTTCGTTGCTCTGATTGGTTGTAGGTATGTCCTATTGATGTCTTTCCTGGTTCGGTTGAAACACGCCCCATAATCACAGCCCAATGGAGCCGTTTCAGACTCATATTCTGACTAGAATTGAGTATGACCACGTCAGGCTATATTATTACCGAAACAAATATAAAATATGCTAAATACAAACTTGGAATTTGGAAAAAAGGAATAGCATATTTTGCTGTGGTGTTGAGACTTAAAAACAGAAATCACAACAAATGTAGTTACAGTTCAATCCGTCGCTGACCCGTGTTTTTGGAGTACAGCAGGTTTTTGTAACTTTCTCCATAAGTGGAAAAAAGTTTCCCGCCTCTCACAGCCAATCAAAACAGAGAACAAGAGAATCTCATCTTCACCTGTTCATTCTCAACATTCCATTGGACAGCTGCTCTTCACCTGTTCCCCTGGTAACCAATCCTAACCCCCCAAAAAACTTTCATTATATGCTCCAAATGGCTGATGTTTACCCATAAGCCCTTGTTGAACCATGCAGAAGTATAAAATGCTGAGCATCATTTAAAAAGTAATAAACCACAGATGAACCAACACAGATCCATTCCCTTTCATCTATCATTTAAAGTGTGAGGATTCTGTCACTGTAAATCATCCCAGCTCCGGCTTCATCATCTGAGTAATGTAACTGTGCCTACATAACTCATCACCTCGACCATAAATACCGCCTTCAAAAGCAGCGTATATAAACAGGCTGTTAAAACACTCTCTGGGAATGTGGTCCCTCCCACACACACCAAGCCAAGAGCCTGTTTATTCTCACCAGAACATCTCGCGTTTGACCGAAGATCTGTGCCCTGCTAATGTACGACACGCTGCCTGCTGGTGGCAGATCAACATGCCTGGCATATGGGTTCCCTCCTTCTCCTTTCTATTTATCTTTCTCCCTCCCTTTCTCTCTATATATACCCATCCTTTCCAACCCCCCAAAACCTGTGAACCAGACGAGCTCTCTGGCTGGCAGCGGACCCCTCATCCCATCTCCCGCCCACCACCTGGCTGATGGAGCCGTGCCACGATGGAGAAAGATGATCTCCATGCAGAGAGCTGGCACTATGTGCCCAAATCTCATCAATGCCCACAGAGTCTCAACAAAATATCAACTATAATAATGTTTTATTGCATTAAAGGGATATTAAAGGCACGAAATGTAAGATTTTTAGATTAAAATATCAAAAAAACACTAGATCATTGTTATATATTTTGCTGACGTGTGCACTTATATTATCCTAAATGTATCCAAGAATGTTTAAATCCAGAAGAATAAAGCATTTTAACCAGGATGTCGCCTATCAATGACATCACACCCGCGTTACCCTCGATTTCTGGTTTTATTTTGTAGAAACCATTGAAACACCAAAGCCACTTTAATACATGATGTGTTTTATTAGACACTGTTTGGATCATTGATGGACAGAAACTAATGATTGTTCTCCAGCTCAACACAGTTAGTCTTATTGTTTAAATCTGGTGTTCTTGATTTACCGAACAGAGTACCATGTTTTACCCATAGACAGTAAAAGAAATGGACACAGCGACCCCATTGACGTCAACGGCTAAATAATGAAGTCAACCTAGGAGCACTCACTTCCTGATGGCTGAGCAAACTGCGCAGGCTCAGACTGAGCTTGACGACGTAGATGTGACGTGAGCCTCCTGTCTGACAGCTGTAGGTCTTCTAGTAGATGTGAAAAGTGAAAGCTGAATCACGTTGTTTAAATATTTTCTCCCGTTGCTTTTGGCTCACTGTGGGCTTCTCCCCATTCTTCCCCCTTGACTTTATCAGACTTTATGTCTCCACGTCCCCCCGACTGTCTCATAGACAGCTAAAGATTGCCTGCGAGCATCTCCTCAGGTCTATACGGTAATTTCTCTACTGTGCGACAGAGTCGCGTTGGTTATGACGCAATCGTTAGCCTATTTTTACAAAAACAGCTTCTGCGGGGCGATAGTGTAAGATACAAGGTAACGGAGCCTTTTATGCATTGTCGTGTTTCTTTAGAAATAAACAATGGACAAATGGAGTCTTTAAACGTCTCAGATGTAAAGTTATTCACTGTCAAAGTGACTCAAAAATGAATGGGAGTCAATGGGATGCTAACAGCAGGTGATGGCTTGGTTAGCAATGGCAGCCCCTAGGGGTGGAACGCTTTCCGAGCGCTAGATTACCCCCTTGGTTTTACCGCCTAATATGATCTCGCTCACTGCAGTGTGAACAAGTGTCTCATAGTAACCACCATCATATATATACTTATTACACGGCTCTGTGAAATACTTGATTCTGATTGGTCAATCGCGCATTCCAGCGGTACGTTATTTCCAGATAACACCCGCTCATCCGGGTACTACGAGTTATCTTGACCAGTACTACTTCTGCGTTACAAAAAAGTTGAATATAGATATTTTCCTATAGATATTTGGTTAAATCTGGTGATACAACCAGGGATTTTAAGGTATGGTTGCTGAATATTGTGTTTTGGAGCCATCAGAAAACTCTAACTTGATTTTTCTCAAAATTGACTCTAACAGGTGTGGCTCAGTAATTTTTTGTCCAGTTCTAACAAATCATACATCATTTTGAACGTTTTTTAACAACACCTCATTTTTGAAAATGTAACTCATTTTACCAGCATTGGTCACATATATAAAACAAACTCCTGGGGATTTACATATACATAACATACATCCCATTTTTTATATTAAATGTAACATGTAATTGCAAAGTGTTATATGTATGTTGTCAGACTGGAAGACAATGCCTCATGTCTGAAAATGACCAAAACGTATAAAAATAAGATTTGCAAGCTACAGCAGTGTGAATGAAATCTATTTTTGTAAGATTTTGTTTATATTTATTCCAATGCACTTGCTTTTTTTAAACACTTTTTAAGGAGTTAAATATACATATTCCTCTTGGGATGTCTGCAAAAATGGCCTAACACAAGAAAGAATCACATAGAAACAAATATTAAATGAATATATATGTACACACACACACACATATATATGTATGTGTGTGTGTGTGTGTGTGTGTGTGTGTGTGTGTGTGTGTGTGTGTGTGTGTGTGTGTGTACATATATATTTATTTAATATTCGATGTGATTCTTTCTTGTGTAAGGCCATTTTTGCAGACATCCCTAGAGGAAATGTCACATTGTCATCTCACGGAGGGACAAACATATCATAACTAATGATGTAGGCCACCAGGATGATGGGGGGAAAGGATAAAGGACAGGGCAGATAACTGGCAAGGATGTGCGGTTTAGGAATCTAGACCTAGAATCAACTCCTGCGGGGTCCTAGAACTATTTGTGTAGCAGAATTCTTTCCACTGCGCACATTCAGTCTACAGTTAATGATAATGACAGTCTCGTTGGAGGCACACAGACTGCAAACGTTTCTGCTCAATGTGAGAAGAACTCATGCAAAAACCTTTCATTTGTAAGAGTAACCTCGGGATTTTCAGATGTTTGATTATCCGTTTAGCTTGTTTTTGGTTCACTGAAGTAAAAGCGTATTTTTTTAGATAGTGCTGTAAAAAGAGTTACCAAGTCATACAAATTTCCGAGCATAACATTTATAGTCTGACAGAACGTAAACCACCATTTTTAATGCAACTTTGGAAACTAATTTTCTCAGCAACAATAAAAAATGTTTTATTCAACAGACCATCTGCTCAGTAACCCTCACGGATCATGAACTCACAACGAACTCGAGAGTTTTGAAACCGCAAGGTGTCCGTTAGGCGCCGGATATCACTAATAAATGAATCTGAAAATGTAGGTTAATGGCTTTGGTAACATCAGCAGTCAGTCCTTTAACTGAATGGAGTCATTGTTCAAATCCAATCTGAAAAATCTAATATTTTTGATATGAGAGAAATATAACTTTGATTGTAACCTCCCCTGATAAGAAAGAAGAAATAAAAAATTTACTGAAAAGAAATCCAATCTGAGAAAGCTCATTGAGAATAAGAATATCATCAAGCAGTAAATAACTGTTATTTCCAGCTCTGGAGAGCTGCAACTTCAATTAATCCTGCAGACATCAAAAGTAATATGGTTTCTGTGCTTTCCCTTTTAAATAAAGATATTGCACAGGCATGATAAATCACGTCGGAGCTCAACATGGAGGTTCAGATCCTAATTAGACAGATGAGTGTGACTGAATTGCAAATGCTTTGGGTTTTAAAACGTTTTGCAAGAAGAAAGCACGAAAGAGAAATTTCATAGATGGGATTTATGAGTAGCTGGAGACCGAATCTGCATTCTGGCTTTGAATTGTGTGAGAATAGGGCTATTCTTGAGGACATGGGGGCTATTATGTCTTGCTGATATCTCAGAGCAGATGGTGAAATACTTGCGCAGGTGAAGGATCTGTCCTTTGACGACGTTTAAGTTCTCCAGGCCACCTAGAAATGATTCTGTATAACAAATCACAGAGCGATCGCTCTGAGGTTGCATGACAAAAACATAACGTTGCTGAAGCATAATGAAATTGCCGATAATCTAATGACCGAAATCAAATAGTGCCATCAGCATTTAATTAGTGTCTATTGGATATGGCGAGCCCTGCTGTTAAAACCTGGAGCCATTCCATGAGAAAGACTGAGATGTTGGTTTTTAAGCTAACATCTGTCACCTGGAAGCAGCCAGCATTACGCTCCTCTCTCGGCTATTTCTGGGGTTGAATTTATCTCGAATACCGGCTACCATCCATCTACATTAATACCCCAAATCAGATTACCTCCTCTAAAACTAACAATGACCTCAGTGCTTTACTCCATCCAGGGACGATGGTTATGGGCCGCCGCAGCCAGTGGAAGACTAAACAAGATCGAGTGGAGATGGAGGAGAAGGGAAAAAGATGAGGAGAGCAGGACGAAATGGGAAAGCTTTATAGAAGGAGAAAAAAATGAGATGAGCACTCCGGAAATTTGCAGAAGGGAGATTGAGGAAGAGAGCACGAGGCAAGGATCAGAGTACAAATGAGAAGACTTACTTGCGACCTCCAAAGAGGCATTACGGCTGACGGCTTCGCCCAAATAATTCCTCGCTACGCACACGTACACTCCTTCGTCGGGCTTGCTGCGCCTTCCGTGAACGATTCGGAGGAAGAAGAGCGAGCCGCTGGGGAGGAGCATTCGGTGGGACCGCGGATCCTCTCGGTCTGTTTCGACTCGCTCGCCATCTTTGTACCACTCCACCATCGGGGTCGGCCGACCTTCGGCCTTGCAGTTTAAAGTGGCGGGCTCGCCCTTGGAAACGATGAGGTCTGAAGGGTGTTCGACAATCCGTGGAGCAGCATCCTCAAGCCTGGGTCGAGATCCTACAACAGAGAATCAGTAGTCACTATATGATGTTTTATTAATAAAGTTTGAGAGGAACACGTTTAAATGATCTATCCAAATCATCATGTCCTTCTAAACCAGCTGTCAGCAATCAACATGTCCACCAGTCAGCACAAGTGGAGGACTATATAAATACCCAGTCAACTCACCAATGTTCAATGACAGTTTTTCAGCATGCCTCCACCACCCCGTCCTCCTCACACTCACCTGGTTACTTTCCTAACCATAGATACGGGGGGAGTACTCTGGGTTCGGGCCAAATACAGAGCTCGGAGCCCTCTCCTCGGACAGCACGCCAAATACACATACTATTACGCATAATATTTGCTATCTGATTATTTGTAAGTGTGAACTCTTGAATTGCATTAAATACAATTGAGACAATATTAACCAGACTCTTTAACAGCAATTGATTAATTCATGATTCACTGCTTTTAAAATTGACCATTTTTGCGAATTAAAAAATATTAAATGTGATTCAACACACAATTCGATTAAATTTAAATAACAACAATTTGATGCAGTTTTGTTATATACTTCCCCTTATGCATCTTAGCCAAGAAAAATAAGAAAAAAATCAGACAAACTAATAAGTAACTTCAGACAGAGCGAAAAGTGTGAGCATTTCTATGGGGTATGAGGTGATATCCATTCATTTAGATATGCAAAACGATTCCTTAATGTACATATGCACATTTTATATGATAAATATGATAATATGATAAATTGAATATTATTATAATGTTCATAATCCATTCATTTGTATAAATTGTTGACCAACCAAAACAATAATAATCTAATAGTAATATTTATATTATTGCTGTCAAAAGATTAATCGTTATTAATCACATCCAAAATAAAAGTTTGTTTACATTTATATGTTTGTGAACTGTTTATAATTATGTATATTTTAACACACACACACACACACACACACACACACACACACACACACACACACACACACACACACACACACGCCTCTATATACTGTAAAAAAAAAAAAATCTTAACTATATACATGCATGTGTGTGTATTTATATTTATATAACACACGATACACACATATATATATATTAATGTAAAAACAAACTTTTATTTTGGATGCAATTAATCACGATTAATCGTTTGACAGCTCTAATATTTATGAAGCAATAAGGTAACACTTTAGTATGGTGAACGCACATTCACTATTAACTACGACTTTTACCTCAATAAACTTCTAATTTACTGCTTATTAATAGTTAGTAAGGTAGTTTTTGTAGCATTTAAATTTAGGTATTGGGTAGGATTAAGGGATGTAGAATAAGGCATTAATATGTGCTTTATTAGTACTAATAAACAGCCAATATCCTAGTAATATGCATGATAATAAGCAACTAGTTAATAACTGAACCTTAAAATAAAGTGTTACCAGCAATATGACCAACAGGAAATCTCACTGGTCTAAAATCAAGGTTCATATAACTGAAAATGAAACATTAATTAAGTTTTATGATTGTGGTCTTGTTGCTAGAAGCTTTACACAAGGTTAAGAAACATTGTAAAAAATCTGTGTAAAAAAAGTAATTTGACGACTACTTTTTGCAACAAAGAAAAAAAAATCAATTTATTCCAAGCAAAGAGCAAAAACGCTCTTAAATCCAGTTGGAGGTTAGCCAAGAAGATGCAATCTCAGATCCAGCATCTGCTATACCAATGTCATCTTGATTATTCAAGTCACTATTGAAAAGGATGTAAAATACAATTTTCGCCAATACTCAGCTAGGTAAAATTAAGGAGTTATACATATGTATTGCTCATTTACATGTTATATCAACTAGCGCAACTAGCAAAAATTACACGCTCTAAATTCAACAGCTATCAAAGAAACCAGAAATGCATTTCACTCCCGCAGTAGCTGGAATGGCTGGATATGTATATATAATTTGTCTTCTGTTTTAAAGCACATATGAATTCATGCTGACTGCCAAGGGGTTTTTGTTTTCGCACAGTGGTTGGGGCGAGGAGGGGGGGACCGGTGGTATGGTAATTCAGGTAGGCTTTCAGAAAGCTTTGAAATTGCTTTTCTCTCTCCCAATTTGAATGACAGTGCGGTGGTGGGACAATTACGGATGAATAACAACAACACAAACTGATTTCTCAACAAGACCAGGGAATTTCAGCCATCGGGAGATATCTGGGGATGAAAGGGAGTCATTGTGCATGGTGATTTTAGAAATAATTACCGATCCCAACGGCAACAATTATACTGGGGTTTAAAATGTATGACACGAGAGTGACTGTGACTTCCAGCAGTCAGAGAGAAGGATGAAAATATCCTTCAGATGGAGAGGAAAAATGTGTGATAGATATAACAAAAAAGCTAAAGATACCCCCCTGGGAAAATGTCCATCACCACTCCAAAATCCATCAAAAATTACACTAAAAAACACACTTTTGTGCACATAGCGATAACATCTAATCTAAGAGTCCTCTGTTTATACTAGTAGCATGGCATCACAAAAAGTGCTTTTAAGGAATATTACTTACCATTCAGATCGGCAAGGCTTTGCTTTATTACTTCATATTCAGTCGAGCGGATAAACACCCCTGGGCTAGACACTAATGCAACTTAAAACAAACCCACTTCCCAACCACTTTACCCTGGCCATGAAAAACATGACACAATGACCTTACAGTAGTAGTACATTGGGCCCTGTCCACGAGAGACGGCAAAGGCTAAACCGCAAGCTTTGTGTTCACCTCAGAATCCCCAGGACTGTTGCCCTTCTACTCTCTGAAAACAAAAAGCCCCGTGGCCCGCTGGGTTAAGGGAGCGGAGACCGCCAAGGTTTGGCTAATAGCTTTTAGCGGACACTTATGGACTGCCGAACAGACTGCGGTTGGCAGGGGGTGGAGGAGAAACAGTGGGGTAAGAATCCAAGAACAGACTTATAAATAAAACAGGCCAAACACTACCAACCAGCCACAGAGGAGATGTAAAGCAAGGAAAGAGATGGAGAATAAAAACTGAGCTAAATGTCTACTAACATAGCAGCTACCTCACCTAAATGTGACCTCTGGAAGGCCAGGGGGACATGGGACAGTGCGGCCGAATGTGCATACTAGGGTTGGGCACCGCTCATATTATAACCAGTACCACTCCCCGTACCTGAAATTCGTACCTTTTTTTGGTAGCTAGGGGTGTTTACCTCAGTAACTGTAAAGAAACTGCAAGTCATTTATAGAAGTGTTTTTGACATTATGCCAAAGATGCCTTCGTCACTGTCTGTAATTATCTGTGATGTTTGTATACTGTAATATTTACCAGTAAATAGTAGGCTACTAGCTACTTATTTAATTGAATTCATAAAAACAACCGTTTTATTATTTCTGGTAAAATGTATTGTCAAACAAAGTGTTGCACAACTGAGCTTTATACTGTTAAACTTAAAACATGAAAGAAAAATTGTGATATACTAGTTTTGATAATGTATTATTACATTGGTGTTAGTATTATTAGTACATTGAGACAAATATTCAACTGTACAACAGTAATATATTTGTCAAGTTAAAAGTAAGTTTTATTTTGACGGGTTGCTGTGAAGAGCTTTGAGTGTGTGTTTATAATATGATGGTATTTTTCTCAAAAAAACCCGGCTAAAATGCTCATTAAGTGACTCTCAGAGCGGCTCTGGAGATGAAGTTCACGCGTTAATGTCCTCGTATGAGACGGCAAAGATGGAAACGCGTACGTCATGCTCGATTTAGAGTGTGTGTGAGTGTGAAGTCAACCAATCCGTTAGTCTGCACCATTTCTTCACACAGAGACATGCAGGACATGAAGGATTCATCTTTAAATAGTCTTTTGCAGTTTAGACACTACTCTCTATCACCAGATACATGCTCTCAGGTACCAAAATTGGGCACTGACTGATTTAATGTGAATTTTTTTTTGGTAGTACCAACGTATTTCGGTCGGTGCCCTTAAAAGTACAGAGTTCCGTACCCAACACTAATGCATACAGATGTGGAAAAACAACATCTGGAAAGCAGATGAATCTCTCACCCGGAGTCTTCCGACTTTGCATTATGAGGTGCTAGAACCGCTACTTTAAAAAAAATGATTCCCATGATGGACGTTTAGGGGATTTTGACAACCCGAAGGTCTCACAGAGGAACTCTGTGGTCTCACACCCTGTCAGAGAAATCAACCCTTGGGGAAACAGTGCACTTTAAATGCTTTCTGAGGCAGATAACACATCTCCACAAGCATCTTTTATATAACAACACTTGAAAAATGAACATTAAAATGTCTCTGGTACAAGACAAGGTAGGAAAGAAGTGCTCAAATAAGGAAGTGAATAAGGCAGAACAAAGGTGATTTAAAATTAATAACCTCGTCACAAATGGCTGCTTCGCTCCGTTGTGAATTGCGGGAAGTGCTTGATTTCTGGCCGCAGAGTGAAATAAAACTGAGACAATCTTGCCTGCATTAATTATTAAAGGCAAGTCACTCTTTTTGAAGTCACATACTGTACGTTAGTACTACAGACATGACACTTCAATCAATGCATGGCTTGTGAAGGATTACATTTCTAAGTGATCAGATGATTTTCACAAAGCAGATGAGAATATGCCATAAAGTACCATTGGAGTCGGAGTCATATGTAGGGGCCAGAATCACACAGAGATTTAGAAGGGAACTCTTAATAAAGAGTAGAAAACCCTATCAGGTCAGCAACACAGACAACAAGACAACAACTACTCAGAACAAGGACTCTGTGCTTTTTAGACAGTTCACTTCCTGAATTTGAAGTGAATTCTAATTGAAGTGACAGATGGATAGACAGATGGACGGATGGATGGATGGATGGATGGATGGATGGATGGATGGATGGATGATGGATGGATGGATGGATGGATAAATGGATTGATGGACGGATGGATAGACGAACTGATGGACGGATGGATAGACGAACTGATGGATGGATGGATGGATGGATGGATGGATGGATGGATGGATGGATGGATGGATGGACAGGCAGATGGGTGGATGGATGGATGGATGGATGGATGGATGGATGGATGGATGGATGGATGGATGGATGGATGGATGGACAGACAGACAGACGGATGGATGGATGGATGGATGGATGGAGAGACAGATGGATGGATGGACGGAGAGACGGATGGGTGGATGGAATATATGGACAGACAGATAGACGGATGGATGGACAGATGGAATATATGGACAGACAGATAGACGGATGGATGGATGGATGGATGGATGGATGGATGGATGGATGGATGGATGGATGGATGGATGGATGGATGGATGGGCGGACAGACAGATGGATGGATGGATAGACAGACAGACAGATGGATGGATAGACAGACAGATGGGTGGATGGAATATATGGACAGACAGACAGACAGACAGACGGACGGACGGATGGACGGACGGATGGACGGATGGATGGACAGGCAGATAGACGGATGATGGATGGATAGACGGACAGACAGATGGATGGATGGATAGACAGACAGACAGATGGATGGATGGATAGACAGACAGATGGGTGGATGGAATATATGGACAGACAGACAGAAGGATGGATGAATGGATGGATGGATGGATGAATGGATGGACAGACAGAAAGATGGATGGATGGATGGATGGATGGATGGATGGATGGATGGATTTCAATTCAATTCACACTTAATTCAAAGCGAGTTATCGAAGGTGAGGAAATGTTTGTCTGTATTTGCAGAATCATACTCAGAGCAACATCCTAGCAGCCGCCCAGAACAACCTAACCCTCTAACCACTTCAGAATATGTTAAATTCTGGGCTAATTCTTTGCTACATCAGTAGCACAACTTCAGTCCAGCTGTTCAGGATTAAATCCAGTAAGTGCATCTTAAATTAGAGCATGTCCTATCTGGAAGAACCTCTAAGAGTGGCAATCTCGCTGTGTGACACGCTAGTAATGGCTCCGGCAGTTAGATTGATTCGGGCATAAAGGGAGGTGCTGCAACTACAACTCATCTGCTCTTAAAGGTATCGAGCCCTTGTACTGTAATAGGGGTTTGACCTTGTTATGTGAAGGAAGAGGGGGAGATGAGCCGGCTCTGGGAGGAAATACATGCATCTGGCAATCCTGCTGATCAATCCCAAGGGGCTTTTAGCACTAAGAATATTTATCTCCAGTGTTGGGGGAGGAAATAAGATCTCTAAACACAGCCCGGCTAAACAAAGACAGACGATGCAAGCCCGGCTGGAGTAACGAGACGTGCTCAGGGAAAGGCAGTGCAGTGACATATGTAAATATTCAAAAGTCTTCCAAGAAAAGGTGTCAAAGCCAAAGCATCTCCATGACAACCGTACAAGGAAAGGTCAGATGTCAATCTAATAATTGTCTCCTTCCCTTGAAGTATGTGTGAAAACCTGGAGGTCAGAAAAAAGAACGATGAATTAAGTAGTCTTGCAGGGCGAAATTAGCACAAAAGCATCGTTTCCTTAGGAAATAAGACAAGATTCAGAGGAACTTTGATATCGAAGACAATTTTGCTAATTGTGGCATTACACAAAAGCACAAAGCTTTGCTACTCAACCCAGAAAGTTTAAGAAATGACCAACTTTTCTTTCTCCCAACCCTCATCTGCAATTCTTTTGAGTGGCTTTTCCCGCCCCTCTTAAACTGTTGATTATTTTACAACCTCACCCCTCCCTTTTCCACTGGAATCCGGGAATTGATTTGCAAATGTGCATTCATTACCCTAAGTTAAATTAAGAAGGGGGGGTGTTCTTTCCGACACTCTTTCTTAACTGATCTGTTCTTTCGCATTTACAAACAACAAAGGGCTCTTGAGAAAGAACACAAACCCGAGGTCATAAAGCTGCGCTCTTTCCTCCTGCGGCTCCTGACGGTGAGACGACAAAGTGAAGCCGGTCACATGAAGAAAGGAAATGAAATTACACCAGAGGGCTGCTGTAGTCCTCTGGGACGAGTGTGCTTCTGCCTGAATCAGCCCTGCGAGGTGGGGACTGGGCTGGATTAACTGAAGTGGCAAGCACAGAAATACCATGACAGCTTCAACAGAGCAACTTGACACCTTTAGGGTTTGTTGCAAGAGCTGCTTATGTGTTTCCTGTTTAAGAAACAGCAAAAGATGTTGTGTTTACTGCAGGGGATGAGGAGGATTTCACATTCCAACAGGAAGAGACAGCATCGAGTCATGCAGCCTTAGCATAATAAAACCCATACCACAGTGGGTTCAGAGGCTGTGTCCATTACATGAGCTTTGATGTTGTTCAAAGACTAGATAGATCTACTCCCTTTGTGCTGCTGGTATACTAGTATGGAAGAGATTTAGCATGACTGTAGTAATCATAATACAGAGCAAAAAATATAAATAATAATAATAATAAAAAATAGTGACCAGATAGAAAATACACCACAATATATATATATATATATATATATATATATATATATATATATATATATATATATATATATATATATATATATATATATATATATATATATATATATATATCGACATATCAATACTAAAAAGCTTCCAATAATAATTTTCTGCAAAAATATGCACGATACCAGCTCTTCTTTCTCTCTCTTGTGATCTCTCCAACAGTGACACACACACACGCCTACACTCACTCAATAGTTTTATTTTCTACAAATATGAATATATATATATATATGAAATAAACAGAAATTAAATAATCACCATTATAATAAAATTAATAATTGATTATATATTATAAAATATAGTAATGTGTTGTTGTTCAATTGATATAAGATCATAAAATTTGCAGTCTGCATACTTGTACAGAAGAGATTTAGCATGACTTTTCCTAAAAATAAAAAATCCAAAGGGGACTGGTTAGTATATTAATAACAAAATAAAAATAAAAATAACAATAATAATCATTATAATACAGTGCAAAACTAAAAACAAATAGTGACCAGTCAGAAACTAAAACAGAACATGAATAATAATAATAATCATTATAATAAAATTAATAATTCAATATATATTTTAATATATAAATATTTTGTCGATTAATATAAAATTGCATGTGCAGTCTGCATACTCGTATTGAATAGATTTAACATGACTTTTCCTAAAAATAATACATCCAAAGTTGACTGGTTAGTTTATTAATAACAAAAGAATAATAATAAAGTGCAAAACTAAAACAAATAGTGACCAGTCGGAAACTAAAACAGAACATAAATAATAATCACTATAGTAAATTCATAATTTAATATATAAATATTTTGTCGAATAATATAAAATCCCATATGCAGCCTGCATATTTGTATAGGATAGATAGTCTTTTGCCTTAAAATAATAAATCCAAAGGGGAATGGTTAGTATATTAGTAGTATTATTAATTAAATAATAATATAATAGTGCAAAAATAAAATAAAATTAAATAGTGACCAGTCAGAAAAACTCAAAAAGAAAATAAATAAATAAACAAACAAACAAACAAACACCATAATTAATAATTGAATGTATATATATATTGGAAAATATTGTGTGGTTGTTCGATTAATATCAAATTAATAGAACTGCATGTATAGTAAAGACAAAAAAAATTCCATATGCAAGTATAGCATGTCTTGTGTTATTTTTGAGAGATGAAATGCATTTCAACTTTGAGGAGAACTGCACAAAACGCTGCACAACCCAATCCTAAATGGTTAATCTTTAGAGTGGTGCAGATGGGACTTCCTGACACATCAGATCTTATCTTCAAGCTAAGGCTCATCTGGCCACTCCGTTGCTTTAAGAACCTTCTCACTTCACAAAATAAACAGTACTTCAAATGAACCTTATTCTGCTGGGTAGTGGCAACGTCCAGCAGAAGGTATTGATCCCTCTGTGGATTCCCAAGAGTAGGGATAGAGGAGGGGAATGAATGCGATTCTTTCAGCGGTCCGACCTGTTAGTGAGAATCTCTTTAAGTGCTGACCCTAAACCCCGAGCTCTGAGTCGCCTCAGGTGATCAAGCCATGAAGCGTAAAAAAACAACCTCTTGGTCACCCTGTACTTGCCAAACTAGCTCATTCCTTTAGTGTGAGGGCATTTACAGATCAGGCTGCCTGCGAGGAATCTAAGGATTGTAGTGGCCTATGCTTTTCTCTGGGAATAGCAGTCACGTTCTCGGATATGTATCAGTACTCTGGGATACACTCGCCTGGGCTCATTCAGATTCTACAAGCTAGGGATGTAACCATGGGCATCGAAAGCAAAAAAAAATTGGGTGAGACAACATTTTTACTAGTTGGTGCCATTTACATTACATACAAATAGGCCACATTATTTACTACTGGTACAAACTAGGGGTGCAATGGTTCTGGGGGGTAAAAACTTGCACTTGCACCACCAAATCTGACGACGCATCTATAATGGGGTTTGATTAAAATAGCACGTAAAAGAGACAGACAGAGTTAGGCTAGTGTATGTTTCTGACAATACACATTCTGGCTTCCCAATACATTACAACAGCGATGATCCGAAAGCGGGGTCACTCTTGTATGCCAGTGCCGTCTGCTTGAACATGACCACGAACATTTACGTCGTCATCACCTGGTGTTGATATCTAGCGAGCACATGTTAGACCTGAACACCACACATTGCTATTTGCGTTTAAACTAGCCTCATTTTAGCTTTGCCAACTTAAACACTCAAGAGGAAGAGGCAAAAGAGAACTGAGAGATTTGTGCTCGCTCTCATCTGAAGTGGGACACGTCTTGTGCTTTAATGGATAAATTCATGCAAAATCTATGTCAACATGCCCGTCTTGGCGAGTATCCTATCAAACACAGTAGGTTATTATGTTTTAAGTAAAATGTAAACAGTCAAGAAAATGTTCATATGAAACAGTATGTACTGGATCCGTGCATTACTTCTTAAAGGGACAGAAGCCTTTTCCTGCTGTCTGTGTTAATGTTAATCAAACAACAAATGACAGAAATCACTCACTGCTCTTGACTGAATAGCTTTTGTGACTTTAACAATTATTTTTTTGATACACAGTGAACATTATAATATGCAATGTTATTTTATTAGGGCTGTTTCGAATGCCATTTTTTGAGCTTCGAAGCTTAGGTGGCAATCAATATCGAATATTCGAAGCTTCGGTGGGTGGGGCTAAATATATAATAATAGTGTCGGTTTGCATTTGTATCATCTTTCACGACTTCACGTTTCACTCTTTGGCATCGTAAATGTGTTGCGGCAGACCCAGTGGAGTGCAGTGTTGCATTTTGTGCAATATGATCAGGTGGCACACATTCTTTAAATATTAATAAACATTTAATAATCTTTTAAATAGAACAGTTTCCGGTACGCATTACACGGGCAGATTTATGCTCCGAAAATGGACAGTGCACAAGTGATACAAAACACAAAGTCTGTTGAGAGCAAGAACTTTAATAAGGTATTCATAACGAACCTTTCTTTAAAACAAATGCATCCCAAAACAGAAATTAAATTAGTAGCACACAGTGATTTCAACAAACTGTAATAAATAAAGAACACGGTAGCATGCTTATAAACAGTTGAATAAGAATAAATGAATTGTTTTTAAAATGACACAAAATGTAAAATCTATTACAATTAGTTTTATTCTATATAAGGGATTTATTTTGTCTTATTCTGACTTTTTGTTAATTGAAATCTTTAAAATGTGCAATGCTTTTATTGAAAACATGTTGCGGTGTTATTTTTTATTTATTATTATTATTTCAAGCATGAGTGAGAATGAGTCCACTACGGAAGTCACGTGTTGAAAAAAAAAAAACGAATATTCGAATCTCAAAACTGAAAATCGAATGCCACCTCACCGAACGAATATTCGAATATTCGATTATTCTAGTACAGCCCTATATTTTATATTTGATTTAATTTCTGTAACTACTGTTAGATACCTGAAAAGCACTGTTAATTGTATATGCATCTTTGCTCTATTGTATGTATTTGTGCTGTTGCTTAAAGTTTATATTATTTTCCTCATTCCTTTATTTGACTGTTGAATGTAACTAATTTCCCTGAGCATAGCACATACCGAACCCTACCGAAACCCTGACCCTAAATCCGAACCGTTACACCCCTAGCACAAGCCCTCTATGAAGGCGGTACAATAATACCACAGTCTGTTTTCCCAGTAATTCAAACTCTCCTGGCCAAAGAAAAACACATCTGGAATACATGTCAATGGCATATCACATATCTCAAGGGGGCGTCGACTTCATCCATAGAGGAAGAAGTAGGGAATAAAAGATAAATTGTGCATGGTGGCGACCGTGGAGCTCCGTCCCAGCTGCTCCGTGTTGTCTGGACCTCTTCAGTGCCCCGGTTGGGGTGACTAGCATACCAAGATTGGTTGAGATAGCATCAGCTTCCTGGTCCTTCTAGCGGTCCACGGCGTTCCGCTGGATTAATCCCACCTCGCACTTTCCGCTTGACCCCAACATCCCAAGCTGAGGCCCACACAGAACCACAAATTTAGCAGGAAGTGCAGTTTCTGTACAGTACAGCAGAGCTAGATGTTTTGACAAAGCCAATCTTTTTTTCTGCCATTCACACCAGTCTCTTTTAGGCACAAGCGAAGTTCCCTCAGAAGACCGCCGCGTCTCCTGATCCCTTAAGACTGCCATTTTTCAGCTTCAGGTCAAATTCCAGTGAAAAGGTAAAACAAAGTGTAAGCAGGCTTTGAAGTCACTTTCTTCTCATCAGAAATTATACAGCCTCTTTAAAATTCTTTCAGTATTCAATGGCCGGGCCTTCAATCGAGCGCCGACCTGACTATTCATGAACTGGATCTTTGAAAGTCAAACAGACAAAGATGAAAAGGACCAGGGCGTAGTCGGCACTGTACGGACAGGCTTCATGTTAAATACATGCTTGGGGAAAACGTGAATCGAATGGGACGATGATTGGGCCTATATTCAACATTTGTCTACTCCCAGCACAGTGGGAACTCTGCACATCTCCCCCTGAGGTCCCGGAGATAACTTATCACATTCAGGATGTGTTCTTGTTGCTCTGATGGCTGATGATTGCAGGAGGAAATGGCCAAAATGAGGGGTAGGAAAACCCCTAGGCTTCCCTTAGCACTGGACTTAACCTGTGAATGTTTCTGAAGATCTGCAACATATGGCACTGCACTGGTGAAATACACAGCTGAATCGCTTTCAATTAGTGATTCACACTTTTAACAGGTTTAACATTTAAGTCAAGTGGTGCTTGCAGAGATGGTGGGTGTTTTGCATAAGAATGACTCACTGGGTTGGTCATAAACATGAGCCGTCCTGATTGAAGACTGACATGTAGGGAGGGAAGAATTCTCTACTTGAGAAAGGCACATGAGATAAAAGACTAATTAATGGACTGCATAATTTTGTTATGCATTCAAATGCTGACAAGGTGAATGCATAGCTTTAGCAGCCAAATTAATAAGCCTGCTTTCCTTTTTTTAGATTGAAACCAGAATATAGTTGTACAACAAATATCAGACGAGTAAAACTAATACACTGCAAAGTAATGAGGTCTGAAACTGTGTAAAAAAATATTTTTACATATATTTCTATAAAATATATCAAATGTTTGATATGAGATAAAAGAGAATTCCCTCTGGGAGCATTTTTGCCCTATTTTGGGTAACTGGGGCATTTCTGTCACTTTTGTTGGCAGTTTTGCCCAGAGCACTGGTTCATTTCTCATTCTGGTCTGGGAGTTAGTGACTGAATATACTAAATTTTAGGG